>NC_082712.1:112884080-112891580 GCF_030144855.1 Hypanus sabinus | reverse complement strand
AGACAACAGCACTCTCTCTATCACACTCACACACAACTAACATCACTCTCTCTATCACACACACACACATCTGACAACAGCACTCTCTCTATCACACACATACACATCTGACAACAGCATTCTCTCTATCACACACAAACACATCTGACAACATCACTCTCTCTATCAAACACACACACATCTGACAACAACACTCTCTCTATCTCACACACACACATCTAACAGCACTCCCTCTATCACATACATACACATCTGACAACAGCACTCTCTCTAGCACACACACACAAATCAGACAACAGCACTCTCTCTATCACACACACACACACCTGACAACAGCACTCTCTCTATCACACACATACACACACACCTGACAACAGCACTCGCTCTATCACACACACACAAATCAGACAACAGCACTCTCTCTATCACACACACGCACACACACACACACACCTGACAACAGCACTCTCTCTATTACACACATACACATCTGACAACAGCACTCTGTCTATCACACACACACACGCACACCTGACAACAGCACTCTCTCTATCACACACACACATATCAGACAACAGCACTCTCTCTATCACACTCACACACATCTAAGAGCACTCTCTCTATCACACACACACACATCTGACAACAGCACTCTCTCTATCACACACATACACATCTGACAACAGCATTCTCTCTATCACACACAAACACATCTGACAACATCACTCTCTCTATCAAACGCACACACATCTGACAACAACACTCTCTCTATCACACACACACATACACACACACACACACACATCTGACAACAGCACTCTCTCTATCACACACATACACCTCTGACAACAGCACTCTCTCTATCACACACACACACACACACACACCCTACAACAGCACTCTCTCTATCACGCACACACAAATCAGACAACAGCACTCTCTCTATCACACACTCACACACACACCTGACAACAGCACTCTCTCTATCACACACACACACACACACCTGACAACAGCACTCTCTCTATTACACACACACACCTCTGACAACAGCAGTCTCTCTATCACACACACACCTGACAACAGCACTCTCTCTATGACACACATACACATCTGACAACAGTACTCTCTGTATCACACACACACATCTGAGAATAGCACTCTCTCTATCACACACAAACACATCTGAAAACAGCACTCTCTCTATCACTCACACCGAAATGTGACAACAGCACTCTCTCTATCACACACACATACGTTTGACAACAGCACTCTCTCTATCACACACACACACACGTCAGACAACAGCACTCTCTCTATCACACACACACTCGGCTGACAACAGCACTCTCTCTATCACACACACACTCGTCTGACAACAGCACTCTATCTGTCACACACACTCACGCATCTGACAACAGCACTCTCTCTATCACATACACACACACACACATCTGACAACAGCACTCTCTCTATCGCACACATACACCTCTGAGAACAGCACTCTCTCTATCACACACACACACACACCTGACAACACCACTCTCTCTATCACGCACACACAAATCAGACAACAGCACTCTCTCTATCACACACACACACATCTAACAGGACTCCCTCTATCACACACACACACCTGACAACAGCACTCTCTCTATCTCACACACACACAACTAACAGCACTCTCTCTATCACACACATACACATCTGACAACAGCACTCTCTCTATCTCACACACACACATCTAACAGCACTCTCTCTATCACACACACAAACACACACACACACACACTTGACAACAGCACTCTCTCTATCACACACACACACACATCTGACAACAGCACTCTCTCTATCGCACACATACACCTCTGAGAACAGCACTCTCTCTATCACACACACACACACACCTGACAACACCACTCTCTCTATCACGCACACACAAATCAGACAACAGCACTCTCTCTATCACACACTCACACACACACCTGACAACAGCACTCTCTCTATCACACACACACACACACACACACACACACCTGACAACAGCACTCTCTCTATTACACACATACACATCTGACAACAGCACTCTCTCTATCACAGACACACAAATCTGACAACAGCACTCTCTCAATCACACACACATACGTTTGACAACAGCACTCTCTCTTTATCACACACACACACACGTCAGACAACAGCACTCTCTCTATCACACACACACTTGGCTGACAACAGCACTCTCTCTATCACACACACACTCGTCTGACAACAGCACTCTCTCTATCACACACTCACCTCTGACAACAGCACTCTATCTATCACACATACTCACACACCTCTGAGAAAAGCACTCTATCTATCACACACACTCACGCATCTGACAACAGCACTCTCTCTATCTCACACACACACATCTAACAGCACTCCCTCTATCACATACATACACATCTGACAACAGCACTCTCTCTAGCACACACACACAAATCAGACAACAGCACTCTCTCTATCACACACACACACACCTGACAACAGCACTCTCTCTATCACACACATACACACACACCTGACAACAGCACTTTCTCTATCACACACACACAAATCAGACAACAGCACTCTCTCTATCACACACACGCACACACACACACACACACCTGACAACAGCACTCTCTCTATTACACACATACACACCTGACAACAGCACTCTCTCTATCACACACACACATATCAGACAACAGCACTCTCTCTATCACACACACACACACACACCTGACAACAGCACTCTCTCTATCACACACACACACATCTGACAACAGCACTCTGTCTATCACACACACAAACACACACACTCCTGACAACAGCACTCTCTCTATCACACACACACACACACATCTGACAACAGCACTCTCTCTATCACATACACAAACTCACATCTGACAACAGCACTCTCTCTATCACACACATACACCTCTGACAACAGCACTCTCTCTATCACACACACACACACACACACACACACACCTGACAACAGCACTCTCTCTATCACTCACACACAAATCAGACAACAGCACTCTCTCTATCTCACACTCACACACACACCTGACAACAGCACTCTCTCTATCACACACACACACACACACACACACCTGACAACAGCACTCTCTCTATTACACACATACACATCTGACAACAGCACTCTCTCTATCACACACCCACCTGACAACAGCACTCTCTCTATCACACACACACACCTGACAACAGCACTCTCTCTATCACACACACACAAATCAGACAACAGCACTCTCTCTATCACACACTCACACACACACCTGACATCAGCACTCTCTCTATCACACACACACACACACACACACACACACACACACCTGACAACAGCACTCTCTCTATTACACCCATACACATCTGACAACTGCACTCTCTCTATCACACACACACACCTGACAACAGCACTCTCTCTATCACACACACAAACACACACACCTGACAACAGCACTCTCTCTATCACACACATACACCTCTGACAACAGCACTCTGTCTATCACACACACACACACACACCTGACAACAGCACTCTCTCTATCACACACACACACATCTGACAACAGGACTCTCTCTATCACACACACACACACACACACATCTGACAACAGCACTCTCTCTAACACACACACACACACACACACACACCTGACAACAGCACTCTCTCTATCACGCACACACAAATCAGACAACAGCACTCTCTCTATCACACACTCACACACACCTGACAACAGCACTCTCTCTATCACACACACACACACACACACCTGACAACAGCACTCTCTCTATTACACACACACACCTCTGACAACAGCACTCTCTCTATCACACACGCACATCTGACAACAGCACTCTGTCTTTCACACACACACACACCTGACAACAGCACTCTCTCTATCACACACGCACACCTCTGACAACAGCACTCTGTCTATCACACACACACACACACCTGACAACAGCACTCTCTCTATCACACACACACCTGACAACAGCACTCTCTCTATGACACACATACACATCTGACAACAGTACTCTCTGTATCACACACACACATCTGAGAATAGCACTCTCTCTATCACACACAAACACATCTGAAAACAGCACTCTCTCTATCACACACACCGAAATGTGACAACAGCACTCTCTCTGTCACACACACATACGTTTGACAACAGCACTCTCTCTATCACACACACACACACGTCAGACAACAGCACTCTCTCTATCACACACACACTCGGCTGACAACAGCACTCTCCCTATCACACACACACTCGTCTGACAACAGCACTCTATCTGTCACACACACTGACGCATCTGATAACAGCATTCTCTATCACACATACACACACACACCTCTGACAACAGCACTCTATCTATCACACACACTCACGCCTCTGACAACAGCACTCTCTCTATCTCACACACACACACATCTAACAGCACTCTCTCTATCACACACATACACATCTGACAACAGCACTCTCTCTATCACACACACACAAATCAGACAACAGCACTCTCTCTATCACACACACACACACACCTGACAACAGCACTCTCTCTATCACACACATACACACACACCTGACAACAGCACTCTCTCTATCACACACACACACACACACACACCTGACAACAGCACTCTCTCTATTACACACATACACATCTGACAACAGCACTCTCTCTATCACACACGTACACACACATCTGACAACAGCACTCTCTCTATCACATACACACACACACATCTGACAACAGCACTCTCTCTATCACACACATACACCTCTGACAACAGCACTCTCTCTATCACACACATACACCTCTGACAACAGCACTCTCTCTATCACACACACACACACACACACACACCTGACAACAGCACTCTCTCTATCACGCACACACAAATCAGACTACATCACTCTCCCTATCACACTCACACACATCGAACAACAGCACTCTCTCTATCACACACACACACATTTGACAACATCACTCTCTCACACAAACACACAGATCTGACAACAGCACTCTCTCTATCACACACATACACATCTGACAACAGCACTCTCTCTATCACAGACATACACATCTGACAACAGCACTCTCTCTATCACACACATACACATCTGACAACAGCACTCTCTCTATCACACTCACACACATCTGACAACAGCACTCTCTCTATCACACTCACACACATCTGACAACATCACTCTCTCACACAAACACACACATCTGACAACATCACTCTCTCTATCACACTCACACACATCTGACATTACTGTCTCTATCACACACACAAATCTGACAACAGCCCTCTATCTATCACCCAAACACACAGATCTGACAACATCACTCTCTCACACAAACACACACATCTGACAACAGCACTCTCTCTATCACACACATACACATCTGACAACAGCACTCTCTCTATCACACTCACACACATCTAACAGCACTCTCTCTATCACACACACACACACATCTGACAACAGCACTCTCTCTATCACACACATACACATCTGACAACAGCACTCTCTCTATCACACTCACACACATCTGACAACATCACTCTCTCACACAAACACACACATCTGACAACATCACTCTCTCTATCACACTCACACACATCTGACATTACTGTCTCTATCACACACACAAATCTGACAACAGCCCTCTCTCTATCACCCAAACACACAGATCTGACAACAGCACTCTCTCTATCACACACATACACATCTGACAACAGCACTCTCTCTATCACACTCACACACATCTGACAACATCACTCTCTCACACAAACACACACATCTGACAACATCACTCTCTCTATCACACTCACACACATCTGACATTACTGTCTCTATCACACACACAAATCTGACAACAGCCCTCTCTCTATCACCCACACACACATCTGACAACAGCACTCTCTCTCTCTCTCTCACACACACATCTGAAAACAGCACTCTCTCTGTCACACACACACACATCTGACAACATCACTCTCTCTATCAAACACACACACATCTGACAACAGCATTCTCTCTATCACACACAAACACATCTGACAACATCACTCTCTCTATCAAACACACACACATCTCACAACAACACTCTCTCTATCACACACACACATACACACACACACACACATCGGACAACAGCACTCTCTCTATCACACACATACACCTCTGAGAACAGCACTCTCTCTATCACACACACACACACACACCTGACAACAGCACTCTCTCTATCACGCACACACAAATCAGACAACAGCACTCTCTCTATCACACACTCACACACACACCTGACAACAGCACTCTCTCTATCACACACACACACACACACCTGACAACAGCACTCTCTCTATTACACACACACACCTCTGATAACAGCACTCTCTCTATCACACACACACCTGACAACAGCACTCTCTCTGTGACACACATACACATCTGACAACAGTTCTCTCTGTATCACACACACACATACGTTTGACAACAGCACTCTCTCTATCACACACACACACACGTCAGACAAAAGCACTCTCTCTATCACACACACACTCGGCTGACAACAGCACTCTCTCTATCACACACACACTCGTCTGACAACAGCACTCTATCTGTCACACACACTGACGCATCTGACAACAGCACTCTCTCTATCTCACACACACACATCTAACAGGACTCCCTCTATCACTCACACACACCTGACAACAGCACTCTCTCTATCTCACACACACACAACTAACAGCACTCTCTCTATCACACACATACACATCTGACAACAGCACTCTCTCTATCACACACACAAACACACACACACACACACCTGACAACAGCACTCTCTCTATCACATACACACACACACACATCTGACAACAGCACTCTCTCTATCGCACACATACACCTCTGACAACAGCACTCTCTCTATCACATACACACACACACACATCTGACAACCGCACTCTCTCTATCGCACACACACACATCTGACAACAGCACTCTCTCTATCACATACACACACACACACATCTGACAACAGCACTCTCTCTATCGCACACATACACCTCTGAGAACAGCACTCTCTCTATCACACACACACACACCTGACAACACCACTCTCTCTATCACGCACACACAAATCAGACAACAGCACTCTCTCTATCACACACTCACACACACTCCTGACAACAGCACTCTCTCTATCACACACACACACACACACACACACCTGACAACAGCACTCTCTCTATTACACACATACACATCTGACAACAGCACTCTCTCTATCACAGACACACAAATCTGACAACAGCACTCTCTCAATCACACACACATACGTTTGACAACAGCACTCTCTCTTTATCACACACACACACACGTCAGACAACAGCACTCTCTCTATCACACACACACTCGG
>NC_082712.1:112876580-112879080 GCF_030144855.1 Hypanus sabinus | reverse complement strand
TCTGACAACAGCACTCTATCTATCACACATACACACACACCTCTGACAACAGCACTCTATCTATCACACACACTCACGCATCTGACAACAGCACTCTCTCTATTACACACATACACATCTGACAACAGCACTCTCTCTATCACACACACACACACACCTGACAACAGCACTCTCTCTATCTCACACGCACACATCTAACAGCACTCTCTCTATCACACACATACACATCTGACAACAGCACTCTCTCTATCACACACATACACACACACCTGACAACAGCACTCTCTCTATCACACACACACAAATCAGACAACAGCACTCTCTCTATCACACACACACACACACACACACCTGACAACAGCACTCTCTCTATTACACACATACACATCTGACAACAGCACTCTCTCTATCACACACACACACACACACCTGACAACAGCACTCTGTCTATCACACACACACATATCAGACAACAGCACTCTCTCTATCACACACACACACACACACACACCTGACAACAGCACTCTCTCTATCACACACACACAAATCAGACAACAGCACTCTCTCTATCACACACACACACACCTGACAACAGCACTCTCTCTATCACACACATACACCTCTGACAACAGCACTCTGTCTATCACACACACACACACACACACCTGACAACAGCACTCTCTCTATCACACACACACACAAATCAGACAACAGCACTCTCTCTATCACACACACACACACACACACACCCCTGAGAACAGCACTCTCTCTATTACACACACACACATCTGACAACAGCACTCTCTCCATCACACACACACACATCTGACAACAGCACTCTATCACACACACACACCTGACAACAGCACTCTCTCTATCACACACACACACACACACCTGACAACAGCACTGTCTCTATCACACACACACACATCTGACAACAGCACTCTCTCTATCACACACACACACCTGACAACAGCACTCTCTCTATCACGCACACACAAATCACACAACAGCACTCTCTCTATCACACACACACGCCTGACAACATCACTCTCTCTATCACACACACACACACACACCTGACAACAGCACTCTCTCTATCACACACATACACCTCTGACAACAGCACTCTCTCTATCACACACTCACCTCTGACAACAGCACTCTATCTATCACACATACACACACACCTCTGACAACAGCACTCTATCTATCACACACACTCACGCATCTGACAACAGCACTCTCTCTATCACACACACACACACATCTAACAGCACTCTCTCTATCACGCACACACAAATCAGACAACAGCACTCTCTCTATCACACACTCACACACACACCTGACAACAGCACTCTCTCTATCACACACACACACACACACCTGACAACAGCACTCTCTCTATTACACACACACACCTCTGACAACAGCACTCTCTCTATCACACACACACCTGACAACAGCACTCTCTCTGTGACACACATACACATCTGACAACAGTACTCTCTGTATCACACACACACATCTGAGAATAGCACTCTCTCTATCACACACAAACACATCTGAAAACAGCACTCTCTCTATCACACACACCGAAATGTAACAACAGCACTCTCTCTATCACACACACACAAATCTGACAACAGCACTCTCTCTATCACACACACATACGTTTGACAACAGCACTCTCTCTATCACACACACACACACGTCAGACAAAAGCACTCTCTCTATCACACACACACTCGGCTGACAACAGCACTCTCTCTATCACACACACACTCGTCTGACAACAGCACTCTATCTGTCACACACACTGACGCATCTGACAACAGCACTCTCTCTATCTCACACACACACATCTAACAGGACTCCCTCTATCACTCACACACACCTGACAACAGCACTCTCTCTATCTCACACACACACAACTAACAGCACTCTCTCTATCACACACATACACATCTGACAACAGCACTCTCTCTATCACACACACAAACACACACACACACACACCTGACAACAGCACTCTCTCTATCACATACACACACACACACATCTGACAACAGCACTCTCTCTATCGCACACATACACCTCTGACAACAGCACTCTCTCTATCACATACACACACACACACACATCTGACAACAGCACTCTCTCTATCGCACACACACACATCTGACAACAGCACTCTCTCTATCACATACACACACACACACATCTGACAACAGCACTCTCTCTATCGCACACATACACCTCTGAGAACAGCACTCTCTCTATCACACACACACACACACCTGACAACACCACTCTCTCTATCACGCACACACAAATCAGACAACAGCACTCTCTCTATCACACACTCACACACACTCCTGACAACAGCACTCTCTCTATCACACACACACACACACACACACACACACCTGACAACAGCACTCTCTCTATTACACACATACACATCTGACAACAGCACTCTCTCTATCACAGACAC
>NC_082712.1:112729080-112871580 GCF_030144855.1 Hypanus sabinus | reverse complement strand
GTAAAGTCCTTTTAGCTCTACGTTCAGGGGGAATGTCTTTAGCCAGTGGTTGGTCGATCAGCGGAATCCATTGCCACAGAGTCATTAAGTATACTTAAGGAGAATGATAGGTACTTAATTAGTAAAGCAGTTATGGATCGCTAGGAGAAGACAAAGGAATTATATTGAAAAATGTCAGTCATGATTGAATAACTGAGCAGACTCGATTGGTTGAATGACCTTATTCCGCTCCAATATCTTATGGTTTTTGGTTTGTCCAGGTGCAATGCTTAACGTATACTGGCCACTGTGCCCTCATATAAGATGCCGACATTGTCACCCTGAACATAGGCCCCGGTGCTGACTCTTGACCCCAGCATTTCCTGAACGGCAGTCACAGATGCATTTCTCACTCCCTCTTTCCCACAGATGGAGACGATTCCCTAAACTAACTGGAGAGGGGTGGGATGGTGCTCAGTTAATGTCACGACACCTAACTGCATTGATGTACGGAGGGATTTTGGGGTCCAGGTCCCTGAAATTGGCCACAAGTCAATAAGGTGGTAAAGGAGGTGCCTGGCATACTTGCCTTTATAGGTCGAGACTTTTGAGTTTGTGAGTTAGGAAATGATGTTGCAGATTTATAAAAATCTCTGCTTCAGCTGCACCTGGAATATTCTGTTTGCCCTGTTGCAGAATGTGGAGGCTTTGGAGAGGGTGTCGAATAGTTTTGTCTGGATCAGAGAGCATGTGTTAAAAGTAGAGACTGGACAAGCCTAGCCTGTTTTTTTTCTGGAGCAGCTGAGAGAAGATTCTAAAGTTATGAGTGGCATTGATGGCGTAAACCCGTTTCCCAGGGTTGAAATGTCAAATACTAAAAGGCATGCGTTTAAAGTGAGAGGGGGCAAGTTCCAAGAAGATGTGTGGAACAAGTTTTTTTTTACACAGAGAGTGGTGGGTGCCTGGGTTGTACTACCAGGGGTAGTGGTGGAGACAAATACAATGAAGGTGTTTAAGATGCTCATAGACAGGTACACGAATATGCAGAGAATGGGGGGTTATGAACCGTGTGCAGGCAGACGAGAGTAGGTGCCATTAAATAGCTTGGCGTGGCGACCCACTTCCCAGCGCACTCGAACCGGCTCACAAAGCGGCGCGCGCCGGCATTGAGGCCGGTCCCAAAGAGGGCGCCAAGCCTGCTTCACCAGCAAGGGGAAAAGCCCACGCGCGGGACGGGACTGTGAATACGTGCCCCCTACTGTATTCCCGCCCGGGGAGGGCAGGAAAGGGAGGCTTTAAGGCGAGTCGCCAAGTTTGAATAAATCTCTTTTGTAACTGCAGCTCACCGACTCCGTGTCGTTATTGCAGCGCTGCGTGTAGCACACCGCTACATTGGCATAATATAATGGGCTGAAGGGCCTATTCCTGTGATTGGGAACACTGACCTCTTGACCTTCTCACATTTTGCTTCCTGGACATCCCAAATCTTTCAAACTGAACCTTTCCTCTGTCCCCCACCACTCAAACCAGCCTCCTTCCCCTCAAGGTCTTCTCCTGCCAGGTGGAACTGGCAAGGACATAGGCTGCAGAAGCCCCAGCAATACAGTCTGTCGGGGATCTGTGCCTGGAATCGGGGGCAATAGGTCAAAGGGGAGTGAGTGTGAAAGGTGGCCCAGCAGTTCCAGCTCAGGCGGGGTAGGTGAGCAATTGTCAATGCATTGAGATATCAGCCAGAAATCCAGAAAATGCAGAGTCCACTCTCGCCAGGGTGGGAGTTGAGGGGCTTCCAAAAGTAGTGGAGAAGACTAGATTGGTTGAATGGCCTGATTCTGCTACTATATCTTATGGAATTATGGTCTACCCAGGACTCAAACCCAACATGTAGCAGCCTCCACAACCTCACAGTATGTCTAGCGGTGTCAACAGAGCCTCACTGGTGAACCTTCACTCCCCCTCACTTTTCTCAAAGGCCATTCAACCTTTCTCACTGGGGCCTTTTCAGTAAAAGGATAAGTTCCCAAAACTCGAGTAGAGAGTGTTGGGATCAATCTATACGAGGGGGTGGTCACTTGACTGCGGCCCCAAATGCCAGGCACCGCTCGAAGGTCAAGGGCAATGGAAAGAGAAGGAAGGGTTACACACAGAGTCTGAACTGTCTGAAACTTTAGATTCTTAGCTTTTAACTTTTGGATGACCTGTCCTAGAACCAGCACGTGGAAGCAATCATAAAGATGGCATATCAGTGTCTTTACTTTCTTAGAAGCTTAAGGAGATTCGGCTTGTCACCGAATTCTCTAACAAACTTTTATAGATGTACTGTTGAAAGTATCCTGACTGGTTGCATCATGGTGTGGTATAGCAATTCAGGAACAACAAGGAGCTACAGAGAGTAGTGGACTCTGCCCAATGCATCACGGGCTCATCTGTCCCCACCATTGGTGTATCTACAGGCGGCGCTGCCTCAGGAAGGCTACATGATCTTCACTGCCCATGCCGCCTTCTCAGCCACCATCTTGCAGGGGGTACAAGTCGCAAACTACCAGGTTTAAGAACAGCTACTTTCCTTCAACTATGTGGTTCTTGAACCAACCTGAACGCCCTAATTACTTCCACTTTTCACTAGAATAGACCTTGTTCTTTCCTGTACAATTTGGATCATCTATATTTACCTAGCGAATGTTATTCCTCCAATGCTGTGTGGCTGGATGCTGCAGCGAGTAAGATTCTTCTTGCACCTGTACTTGTGCAGATGACTGATAATCCCAACTTGACCTGACATCCTGAGCACTGCAGGGGAAGCCCATCAGGTGGTGTGGACCAGCTATCACTGTTACAGAGTAAACCTCCCCACTGCTCTCCCCGATGGGTCCCTGCGTTTCCAGGGACAGGGCAGCCTTCTCTCAGGATGACAGTTCCCAAAACTGCACTATTCCAGCCAATGGGGTGTCTGCATCAGGCGCCCTGAGATCTCCTCTGACTGTTCCCCATCAAAGGGGAATACTCTATGGAGGACTGCAACAGCAAAGGGATGTGGAAAGCAAGTGCAAGAGTGACTTCATTTATTTGTCTGCTACATCTCGCAGTTTCATTTAAGGATTTGTCTGGAATGTTTCGTTACGGCAAAGTGGTCATTGTGACAGTCGGGGATGACAAGGCTTAGGACTGTGGAATGGGGAATTAGTTGTATGGTCACAGAGAGATAGAGAGCAGAAACAGGCCCTGGAAGCCCATTGAGCCAGCCTATCCCTCAAGCAGCCACTTGTACAAGAATCCTCTGATTATTCTTGCCACATCCTTATCAACGCTGCCCTCTCCAGACTCTACCATCCACCTACATACTCGAGGTAATCTACTACCTACTGGCCCACAGAGCACTGAGATACCAGCAGAAAAGGGGTAACAGGGAGGATGTGCCAACCACACAACGGGCAGTGGCCAAGGTCAGGCCCTCTGAGGTAACACCTTTACCAGGTGCACCTCTGTGTCACCCAATGGGAATAGGGGTGTGTTCATAGCTTTTGTACGAAGCACTTGGTAAACAACCTGTTCCTGCATTCTCTGCAGCCTGTATGGTTAGAGAGTGGGCTGTCTTCTCATTTGGTAATATCCTGGTGGATGGACTGTGTTCATTTCAGGGCTTGGCCAAAGAACCCAATGACAGGCACAGGGGCCCAGCTGAGAAAGCCACTTCCCCACAGCTCCAGCACAGTTGTTTGGGTGGCTGGCAAGGGGCTGCTGGGCTAAATAGCCACCATGAGATGGGGAACTGTGGAAGCTTTTCCTTGCAATCTCCCCTGAAAACATGGTTTTCATTGTACAGTTTTCTGGATGGGTTCCAGTTGTTGAGGCACTGTGGTACTCAAGGACTTGCACCTCAGTTGTGACCTCCCACAGTGATTCAGATGCCTCCCAAACCTGGGCCACCTGAACTGCTGCCCATCAAGGCATTTCCTTTGATCCCAGTTCGCTCCCTGATCAGCTCCCTGTCAGCGAAAATGTGCAATGGTGTCAGACGACAGTATCGGGATGCTGACAAAGACAATGCACACTGTACCTGGAGAGAACAAGCCCCTTCTGCACCTCAAAGTCAGCTGCTGCTTTAACTCTTGCCACATTGCTGTTCATAAATCAATGGGACAGGAAGGTATTACTTGCAGGATTACAGTAACCTCCAGAAAATCTCTGCTTGCAAATGGCCTTGATGGTGCCCGGAACGTCGCAGGTGCCGGGGGATCCTGCCCTCTGTTTTACATAGGCTCCACATGACCGTAAGGAGAGGTGTTTGCTTGGGTTTGAGTTCCAAATTGGGCTCAGTCAAACCTTTAACAGGGTCCTACATGGGAGACTGGTCCAACGGGTTCTGGCCCATGGGATCCCAAGCAAACCGGATCCAAATTGGTCTTGGAGTAAAGAGCCAGAGAGTAAGGGTAGAGGGTTGTGTCAGAAACGATCACTCATCATCATCCATGTGACTGACGGAGGAGCACGAAGAGGCAATAACTTGAGATTGACCTCCCAATGGTACTGAACCCTCAGACTGCTGAGCCTGGCTGATGACCCGAGGAGTTCATGGTGCAGCATATTATGTGTTGTTCTGGTTGTAGGTGTTGTCTTTGAAAGGCTGGGCAGAAGGATCTGTATACTGCCTCAACAAATTTGTCCTTGTTATTCAAGAAAAAGGGAAAAATTCTCCATGTCATACCCTATATGCTAATGAGACTAATTGTCAATGTCATATCCTGTATGCTAATGAGACTGATTCTCCATGTCATACCCTATATGCTAATGAGACTAATTGTCAATGTCATATCCTGTATGCTAATGAGACTGATTCTCCATGTCATACCCTATATGCTAATGAGACTAATTGTCAATGTCATATCCTGTATGCTAATGAGACTGATTCTCCATGTCATACCCTGTATGCTAATGAGACTAATTGTCAATGTCATATCCTGTATGCTAATGAGACTGATTCTCCATGTCATACCCTATATGCTAATGAGACTAATTGTCAATGTCATATCCTGTATGCTAATGAGACTGATTCTCCATGTCATACCCTGTATACTAATGAGACTTTCTCTCTCATACCCTGTATGTACGTAGAGAATTTTTGTTCTCCAAACCCAAAACTCCACCTACCCCTCAGTCCAAACATTTCAGCATTTCATCAGCCTCTACTAGACCATGAACTCCTGCCTGTTGCTTCACATGGAAGCTGACCATGTTTGACTCCTTAGCAGACCCCCATTCTGCCCTTTGCCTAGACCAAAGACTCTCATTCCACATCCTTCCTCAATCCAAGGAGACCCATCCAATTCATTAGACACTGGGTCCTCTGTGTGCCCACCCTTCTCCCTTCCAAATCAAAGATACCCATGTCCACACCCCCTTTCCAGAGCCAGGATCCCCTTTCGGTTCCCCTTCCCCCTCCTCACCATTCTCCCTGTCTTCCCTCTTAGACCAAGGGTACCAAGTCAGCTTGTCCAAGTTCAGGATCTTCAGCCTGCTCTCCCAACAGTATGGGTGCACCGTCCGCTCCTCCCCAACTTACAAGCACCTGACTGCGGAACCCATGTCTGGTCCCTTACGTCTGTCTGGTGTACCTCACCAGATGAGGTTCTCTGTATGTTGTTTCCTTCCCTTCTCCCACTGTCCACTCTGAAGGAGACTATCTGGTCTCTGACACCCCACCCCAGCACAGTGAAAATCTGTCAGTTCCCTCAGCCCTACAGTAAAAACCCTACCTTCTCTCCCACACCTACCCCTTTTGTGGTCCGGCTACCAGTCACACTGATCTCCTGTGCGGCCGTGTGGACAACAGAAAGAAATATTGCCGTGGGCAATCCTCTGTTCACTCTCAAGGTAAAGTCGTTCATAAAGGAGGAGCAATACTTCACATGATGCATCAAGTTATAAATTATAAGCCTAATTACAAAAGAAAATTATAAACAACTCACAGAAATTCAGAGAGATGTCAAGAATAGATACTGTAAGAGAGATCTGATTTTCCTCTTGTATATTAATCTGGAGTCAATATGATGAGCAAATGTCAGCTACATATCTCAGCACAGTTAACACCAAGCCTACCCCACCACCCCCCTCTATCCCACTTCGATTGGTCCCACAAGGAAAGGCTGTTCACTGCTTCCAGTGAGGTTCCCAATCCAGCCCCTCCCTCTCAGTTTGTGCTCTCACAGTTGTGATTGAAGTGCCCCATCCCTCTGGAGTGCTGCTGCCCAGGGAGTCCAGTCCCTGAGGTGCTGTGTGTCTCCATCAGCATCAAAACATGTAACACAGTCCGGGGTCTCACTCAGCACAGCCAGGCTAGGAAAGCTCATCTATGCTCGTTGGAACAGCCAGATTGCGAAGATCATCACACATATCTGAAAACAGAGGGGGAATGGGTTACTTTTGCAGTAGAGGCACACTTATCAGTTGTCAGATCTCCGCGTGTCAGACCTAAGGATGAGGCCAAGGCTGATGCTATCCAATGCAGTGCAGTTCAGTTGAGGCACCGTCTTTCAGGTGAGGGGTGCTAACTGGAAACTAGTTCGTCCCTGCCAGATGTGCATTAAAAAAATCCATTGGCTATTTAGGTAGAGTTGGGGGAGTGGGTCACAGTTGCTAAACATGAAGCATGTCTTTTATGAAGCATCATGTCAAAACTGACTGAAAATAATAGTGCAGGAAAGAACTCGGTAGACTGGTTAGAAGATTGGCTGGCTATTGGGAAGCATAATTGTGTTTCTAGTGCTGTATCACAGAGCGTTTAATGTTGGGGCCACAATTACCATAGTTTATAATTAATTGAGTTACTATTGTGTGCCAAAATACAGTGAACAAACTTATTTTGCATGCCAAACACGCAGATCATTTCAAAAGGCAAGTATATCAAGGTAGTACCAAGTAAAACACAATAACAATGCAGAATGTAGTGCGACATTTGCAGAGCAAGTTCAGCGCAGATGGACTAATGAGGTACAAGGGTCATGACGAGGTACATTGTGAGGTCAAGAATTCTCCTTAATCATACAAGAGGTCCGATGAAGAGACTCTAAGATACAGCTGCCCTCGAGCCTATTGGTACACGTTTTCAAACTATTAATAGCTTGGATGGTGGCACCAGGGGTACTGTAGCCAAATTTTTTGATGTCACAAAGACAAGTCAGAATATGAATTGTGAGGATTGGGGGGGCTACAAAGAGTGAGCAAGATAGATTATGACTGGACATAGGCCTGGCATTGAAAGACCTAGACAGCATTGACGGTGTCTAGGACCAGAGGGCACAACCTCAGGATAGCAGGGTGTCCCTTTAGAACAGAGATGAGGATGAGGCTCTTCAGACAGAGGGTGGTGAATCTGTGGAATTCATTGCCACAGACGGCTGTGGATGCCAAGCCATTGGGTATATTTAAAGAGGAGGTTGGTTGGTTCTGGATTAGCAAGGGCATCAAGGGGAAAAGAATGGAATTGGGAGGGAAGATAAATTGACCATAAACTTGATGGGTCAAATAGCCTAATTCTGCTCCCATGTCTTATGGTAAAATGGAGTCTGATCTGGTAAAATGAGAACATTTGTACAAAAAATTTTATGTTGTTCTGAATGGTAAAAGAATGTATTGCTCTGAGACACAGGGGGATCTGAGCATCCTGGTTAAGAAAAGACTGGAAAGAACCCAGTCAGATGTCAGGTCTCGCAGCGGGAGAGCATTTTGGAGATAGTGATCACAGTTATATCCACTTTATCATAGCATTGGAGAGAGATAGGAACAGACAAGTCAGGGAAACATTTAATTGGAGTAAGGGGAACTATGAGGCTATCAGGCAGGAACTTGGAAACATAACTTGGAAACAGATGTTCTCAGGAAAACGTACGGAAGAAATGTGGCAAATGTTCAGGGGATATTTGCGTGGGGTTCTGCGTAGATACGTTCCAATGAGACATGGAAAGGATGATATAGTACAGGAACCGTGGTGTACAAAGGCTGTTGTAAATCTAGTCAAGAAGAAAAGAAGAGCTTACAAAAGGTTCAAAAAACTAGGTAATGACAGAGATCTAGAAGATTATAAGGCTAGCAGGAAGGAGCTTAAGAATGAAATTAGGAGAGTCAGAAGGGGACATGAGAAGGCCTTGGTGGACAGAATTAAGGAAAACCCCAAGGCATTCTACAAGTATGTGAAGAGCAAGAGGATAAGATGTTAGAGAATAGGACCAATCAAGTGTGACAGTGGGAAAGTGTGTATGGAGCCAGAAGAGATGGCAGAGGTACTTAATGAACACTTTGCTTCAGTATTCACTATGGAAAAGTATCTTGGCGATTGTAGGGATGACTTGCAGTGAACTGAAAAGCTTTAGCATGTAGATATCAAGGAAAAAGATGTGCCAGAGCTTTGGAAAGCACCAAGTTGGATAAATCACCAGGACCGGATGGGATGCACCCCAAGCTACTGTGGGAAGCACTGGAGGAGATTGCTGAGCCTCTGGCAATGATCTTTGCATCATCAATGTGGACGGGAGAAGTTCTGGAGGATCGGAGGTTTGCAGATGTTTTTCCCTTATTTAAGAAAGGGAGTAGGGATAGCCCAGGAAATTATAGAACCAGTGAGATTTACTTCAGTGATTGGTAAGTTGATGGAGAAGATCCTGAGAGGCAGGATTTATGAACATTTGGAGAGGTGTAATATGATTAGGAATAGTCAGCATGGCTTTGTCAAGGGCAGGTCGTGCCTTACGAGCCTGATTGAATTTTTTGAGGATATGACTAAACACATTGATGAAGGAAGAGCAGTAGATGCAGTGTATATGGATTTCAGCAAGGCATTTGATAAGGTACCCCATGAAAGGCTTATTGAGAAAGTAAGGAGGCATGGGATCCAAGAGGACCTTGCTTTGTGGATCCAGAACTGGCTTGCCCACAGAAGGCAAAGAATGGTTGTAGACGGGTCGTATTCTGCGTGGAGGCCGGTGACCAGTGGTGTGCCTCAGGGATCTGTTCTGGGACCCCTACTCTTTGTGACTTTTATAAATGACCTGGATGAGGAAGTGGAGGGATGGGTTAGTAAATTTGCTGATGACACAAAGGTTGGAGGTGTTGTGGATAGTGTGGAGGGCTGTCAGAGGTTACAGAGGGACATTGATAGGATGCAAAACTGGGCTGAGAAATGACAGATGGAATTCAACCCAGATAAGTGTGAGGTGGTTCATTTTGGTAGGTCAAATATGATGGAAGAATATAGCATTCGAAACATAGAAACATAGAAAATAGGTGCAGGAGTAGGCCATTTGGCCCTTCGAGCCTGTACCACTGTTCAGTATGATCATGGCTGATCATCCAACTCAGAACCCTGTACCTGCTTTCTCTCCATACCCCCTGATCCCTTTAGCCACAAGGGCCATATCTAACTCCCTCTTAAATATAGACAATGAACTGCCCTCAACTGTTTCCTGTGGCAGAGAATTCCACAGATTCACCACTCGCTGTGTGAAGAAGTTTTTCCTCATCTCGGTCCTAAAAGGCTTCCCTTTTATCCTTAAACTGTGACCCTTCGTTCTCGACTTCCCCAACATCGGAAACAATCTTCCTGCATCTAGCCTGTCCAATCCCTTTAGAATTTTATACGTTTCGATAAGATCACCCCCAATCTTCTAAATTCCAACAAGTATAAGCCTAGTCGATCCAATCTTTCTTCATATGAAAGTCCTGCCATCCCAGGAATCAATCTAGTGAAGCTTCTTTGTACTCCCTCTATGGCAAGAATGTCTTTCCTCAGATTAGGGGACCAAAACTGCAGGTGTGGTCTCACCAAGGCCTTGTACAACTGCAGTAGAACCTCCCTGCTCCTGTACTTGAATCCTCTTGCTATGAATGCCAACATATTATCCGCCTTTTTCACCGGCTGCTGTACCTGCATGCCCACTTTCAATGACTAGTGTACAATGACACCCAGGTCCTGTTGCACCTCCCCTTTTCCTAATCGGCCACCTTTCCAATAATAATCTGTTTTCCTGTTCTTGCCACCAAAGTGGATAACCTCACATTTATCCACATTAAATTGCATCTGCCATGAATTTGGCCACTCACCTAACCTATCCAAGTTGCCCTGTATCCTCTTAGCATCCTCCTCACAGCTAACACCGCCGCCCAGCTTCGTGTCATCTGCAGACTTGGAGATGCTACATTTAATTCCCTCGTCTAAATATATTGTAAACAACTGGGGTCCCAGCACTGAGCCTTGCGGTACCCCACTAGTCACTGCCTGCCATTCTGAAAAGGTCCCGTTTGTTCCCACCTGTTGCTTCCTGTCTGCCAACCAATTCTCTATCCGCATCAATACCATACCCCCAATACTGTGTGCTTTAAGTTTGCACACTAATCTCCTGTGTGGGACCTTGTCAAAAGCCTTTTGAAAATCCAAATATACCACATCCACTGGTTCTCCCCTATCCACTCGACTAGTTACATCTTCAAAAAATTCTATAAGATTCGTCAGAGATTATTTTCCTTTCATAAATCCATGCTGACTTTGGCCGATGATTTCACCTCTTTCCAAATGTGCTGTTATCACATCTTCGATAACTGACTCTAGCAATTTCCCCACCACCGATGTCAGGCTAACCGGTCTATAATTCCCCAGTTTCTCTCTCCCTTCTTTTTTAAAAAGTGGGGTTACATTAGCGACCCTCCAATCCTCAGGAACTAATCCAGAGGGCTACTTCCTTAAGCACTCTGGGATGCAGACCATCTGGCCCTGGGGATTTATCTGCCTTTAATCTCTTCAATTTACCTAACACCACTTCCCTACTAACATGTATTTCCCTCAGTTCCTCCATCTCACTAGACCCTTGGTCCCCTACTATTTCCTGAAGATTACTTATGTCCTCCTTAGTGAAGACAGAACCAAAGTAGTTATTCAATTGGTCTGCCATGTCCTTGTTCCCCATGATCAATTCACCTGTTTCTGACCGTAAGGGAGCTACATTTGTCTTAACCAATCTTTTTCTTTTCACATATCTATAAAAGCTTTTACAGTCAGTTTTTATGTTCCCTGCCAGCTTTCTCTCATAATCTTTTTTTCCCTTTCCTAATTAAGCCCTTTGTCCTCCTCTGCTGGACTCTGAATTTCTCCCAGTCCTCAGGTGTGCTGCTTTTTCTGGCTAATTTATATGTTTCTTCCTGGGACTTGATACTATCCCTAATTTCTCCTGTCAGCCACAGGTGCACTACCTTCCCTGGTTTATTCTTTTGCCAAACTGGGATGAATAATTGTTGTAGTTCACCCATGCGATCTTTAAATGCTTGCCATTGCATATCCACCGTCAACCCTTTAAGTATCATTTGCCAGTCTATCTTAGCTAATTCACGTCTCATACCTTCAAAGTTACCCTTCTTTAAGTTCAGAACCTTTGTTTCTGAATTAACTATGTCACTCTCCATCTTAATGAAGAATTCCACCATATTATGGTCACTCTTATCCAAGGGGCCTCGCACAACAAGATTGCTAACTAACCCTTCCTCATTGCTCAATACCCAGTCTAGAATCCTCGACATATTGGTTCAGAAAACCATCCCGTATACATTCCAAGAAATCCTCTTCCTCAGCACCCTTACCAACTTAGTTCACCCAATCTATATGTAGATTGAAGTCACCTATTATAGGTGCTGTTCCTTTATCGCACACATTTCTAATTTCCTGTTTAATGCCATCCCCAACCTCACTACTACATGCTAGGTGGCCTGTACACAACTCCCACCAGCGTTTTCTGCCCCTTAGTGTTATGTAGCTCTATCCATATCGATTCCACGTCCTCCAGGCTAATGTCCTTCCTTTCTATTGCGTTAATCTCCTCTCTAACCAGCAACGCTACTCCACCTCCTTTACTTCCCTGTCTATCCCTCCTGAATATTGAATATCCCTGGATGTTGAGCTCCCATCCTTGATCACCCTGGAGCCATGTCTCTGTGATCCCAACTATATTCATTAATAACTATCTGCACATTCAATTCATCCATCTTGTTACAAATGCTCCTCGCATTGACACACAAAGCCTTCAGGCTTGTTTTTACAACTCTCTTAGCCCTTATACAATTATGTTGAAAAGTGGCCCTTTTTGATTTTTGCCCTGGATTTGCCTGCCTGCCACTTTTACTTTTCACCTTACTACTTTTTGCTTCTACCCTCATTTTACACCCCTCTGTCTCTCTGCACTTGTTCCCATCCCCCTGCCACATTAGTTTAAATCCTCCTGAACAGCAGTAGCAAACACTCGCCCTAGGACATTGGTTCCAGTCCAGCCCAGGTGCAGACCGTTCTGTTTGTACTGGTCCCACCTCCCCCAGAACTGGTTCCAATGCCCCAGAAATTTGAATCCCTCCCCCTTGCACCAATTCTCAAACCACATATTCATCTGAAAAATCCTTCTATTTCTACTCTGACTAGCAGGTAGCACTGGTAGTAATCCAGAGATTATAACCTTTGTGGTCCTACTTTTTAGTTTATCTGCTAACTCCCTAATTTCAGGAGATAAACTAAAAAGTAGGACCACAAAGTAGGACCACATTAGTGGCAAGACTCCTGGCAGTGCGGAGTATCAGAGGGATCTTGGGGTCCGAGTCCATAGGACACTCAAAGCTGTGACACAGGTTGACTCTGTGGTTAAGAAGGCATACGGTGCATTGGCCTTCAACAATCATGGGATTCTTAAGAGCCGAGAGGTAATGTTGCAGCTATATAGGACCCTGGTCAGACCCCACTTGGAGTACTGTGCTCAGTTCTGGTCACCTCACTACAGGAAGGACGTGGAAACCATAGAAAGTGTGTAGAGGAGATTTACAAGATTTATGAGATAGGAGATTTATGAGAATAGGTTGAGTGAACTCGGCCTTTTCTCCTTGAAGCGACGGAGGATGAGAGGTGACCTGATAGAGGTGTATAAGATAATGAGAAGCATTGATCATGTGGATAGTCAGAGGCTTTTTCCCAGGGCTGAAATGGCTAGCACGAGAGGGCATAGTTTTAAGGTGCCTGGAAGTAGGTACAGAGGAGATATCAGGGGTAAGTTTTTTTACACAGAGAGTGGTGAGCGTGTGGCATGGGCTACCGGTGGTGGCAGTGGAGGCAGATACGATAGGGTCTTTTAAGAGACTTTTAGATAGGTACATGGAGCTTAGAAATATAGAGGGCTATGGGTAAGCCTAGGTAGTTCTAAGGGAAGGGCATGTTTGGCTCAGCTTTGTGGGTCGAAGGGCCTGTATTGTGCTGTAGGTTTTCTATGTTTCTAAGCAAGTACTGCATCTAATTAGGAAAGCTAACAGAATGTTGAAAATAAGAGAAGTGATTTTGTCCGGATTAAAACAGGAGTCAGACACGATTGTGTTCTCTCATCTGACCTGCTCCACTTTTATAGTGAGAAGATTGTAAGAGAAATGAGCAGCATTCCAGCCGTGATCATTGGTGGATACAATTTGAACAACCTACAATACACAGACAACACAATGTTGAGAGCTACTTCTAAAGAGAAACTTCAAGAAATATTAGATAAAGTCATTGAAGAAAGTGCAAAGAGAGGATTGACTGTCAACTGCAAGAAGTCTGACAGCATAGTCATCACAGAAAAGAAAGAAATACAGACAAGCGAACTGAAAGTGGGCAACAAAACAATTAAACAAACATGGAATTTCAATGACTTACGGAGCACGATAGCATCTGACAGTAGAGCTGATGTTGAAATTGGGATTGGGATTACCAATTGCACACTCAAGTGCTTGAGCAAGATACTAAAGAATAATATAATTTCTGTGAGTGCAAAACAGAGTGTTGTGGTGTTAGATTAATTCCACACTAACATATGGAAGCGAGTGTTAGAGAAAACCAAAGCGAAGTGAGGGAAGACTTGAAGTAGCAGAAATATGCTTTTTGAGAAGAATGATGTAAGTATCATGGAAGGACAGAGTAACAAATAAGGAATGTTGTGAAAAGCTGGAATAAGAAGAGAGCTGATATCAATCAGGAAATGGAAGCTGGAATTTCTGGGAAATGTACTGAGGAAAGAGAAGCTTGAACATCTTCCAGTGATGAGAGAAATTGATGGAAGGAACAGTTGTGGTTGACAGCGCATGAGTTACATCATGGGATGGACAGGCAAAAGGTTTGAACAGCTTGTTAGAACTCAGATTAAAGACAATTGGAAGACGATGATCGCCCATGTCATATGACATGGGACATAATGATGATGAACAGAATACACTTGCTCATTGCAACAGGAATTAAATACACAAGTACAAAGGGCACATGTCAGGAACCTCTCCCGTCCTCATTGATGATGCAAAGATCATTGCCAGAGGCTCAGCAATCTCCTCCCTTGCTTCCCACGGTAGCCTGGGGTACAACCATCCATTCCTGGTGACTTATCCAACATTGTGCTTTCCAAAAACTCCAGCACATCCTCTTTCTTAATATCTACATTTTCAAGCTTTTCAGTCCAGTGCAAGTCATCCCAACAATCGCCAAGGTATTTTTCTGCAGTGAATACTGAAGCAAAACATTCATTAAGTACCTCTGCTATTTCCTTCGGTTCCATACACACTTTTCCAATGTCACACTTGATTGGTCCTATTCTCCCACGTCCTATCCACTTGCTCTTCACATACTTGTATAATGCCTTGTAGTTTTCCTTAATCCTGTCCGCCAAGCCCTTCTCATGGCCCCTTCTGGCTCTCCTAATTTCATTCTTAAGCTCCTTCCCGCAAGCCTTATAATCGTATCATTACCTCACTTTTTGAACCTTTCATAAGCTCTTCTTTTCTTCTTGACTAGATTTACAACAGCCTTTGTGCACCATAGGTCTTTTACCGTACCATACTTCCCCTCATTGGAAGTATGAGGGGAAGTCTCATTGGAATGTACCTACTCAGAACCCCACGCAAATATCCCTGAGCATTTGCCACATTTCTTCTGCACATTTCCCTGAGAACATCTGTTTCCAATTTATGCTTCCAAGTTCCTGTCTGATAGCCTCATACATACTCCAATTAAACGTTTCCCTAACTTGGCTGTTACTATCCTCTACAATGCTATGGTAAAGGAGATAGAATTATGATCACTATCTCCAAAATGCTCTCCCACTGAGAGACCTGACACCTGACCAGGTTCATTTCCCAATACCAGATCAAGTACAGCCTCTGCTCTTGTAGGCTTATCTACATATTGTGTCAAGAAACCTTCTTTAACACATTTAACAAACTCTACCTCATCTAAACCCCTCGCTCTAGGGAGATGCCAATCAATATTTGGGAAATTAAAATCTCCCAGTTATTATTAAATCTTTCCAGAATCTGTCTCCCTATCTGCTCCTCGATGTTCCTGTGTCAGGAATGGGGGCCGGATGGACCCAAACGCAGGACGCAGACACTGAAGTACTAGGGGAGGGCAGGATGGGGATGCCATGGCACTGAAGGGTAGAGCTGGGGTTCAGCTAGATAGAGTTCAGGCAGGCAGAGCGGAGCGGGCTCCCGAAGTTCAGGCAGGCAGAGCGGAGCAGGCTCCCGAAGTTCGAGTTCAGACAGACAGGTCCCCAGGGTTCAAGCAGACAGGTCCCCAGGGTTCAGGTAGACAGGTCCCCGAGGTTCAGACAGACAGGTCCCCAAGGTTAAAGCAGACAGGTCCCTGGGTTCAGGCAGACAGGTCGCCGAGGTTCAGACAGACAGGTGCCCAGGTTCAGGCAGACAGGTCCCCAGGGTTCAGGCAGACAGGTCCCCGAGGTTCAGGCAGACAGGTGCCCGGGTTCAGACAGACAGGTCCCCGAGGTTCAGACAGACAGGTCCCAGAGGTTCAGGCAGACAGGTGCCCGGGTTCAGGTAGACAGGTCCCCAGGGTTCAGGCAGACAGGTCCCCGAGGTTCAGACAGACAGGTCCCCGAGGTTCAGGCAGACAGGTCCCCGAGGTTCAGGCAGACAGGTCCCCGAGGTTCAGGCAGACAGGTCCCCAGGGTTCAGGCAGACAGGTCCCCGAGGTTCAGACAGACAGGTCCCCAAGGTTCAGACAGACAGGTCCCCGAGGTTCAGACAGACAGGTCCCCAAGGTTCAGACAGACAGGTCCCCGAGGTTCAGACAGACAGGTCCCCAAGGTTCAGACAGACAGGTCCCCGAGGTTCAGACAGACAGGTCCCCAAGGTTCAGACAGACAGGTCCCCGAGGTTCAGACAGACAGGTCCCTGAGGTTCAGACAGACAGGTCCCCAAGGTTCAGACAGACAGGTCCCCAAGGTTCAGACAGACAGGTCCCTGAGGATCGGCAGACAGGTCCCTGGGTTCAGGCAGACAGGTCCCCGGGGTTCAGGTAGACAGGTCCCCAGGGTTCAGGCAGACAGGTCCCCGAGGTTCAGACAGACAGGTCCCCGAGGTTCAGGCAGACAGGTCCCTGGGTTCAGGCAGACAGGTCCCCGGGGTTCAGGTAGACAGGGCCCCAGGGTTCAGGCAGACAGGTCCCCGGAGTTCAGGTAGACAGGTCCCCAAGGTACAGACAGACAGGTCCCCGGGGTTCAGGCAGGCAGACAGGTGCCCGGGTTCAGGCAGACAGGTCCCCAGAGTTCAGGCAGACAGGTCCCCGAGGTTCAGGCAGACAGGTCCTCGAGGTTCAGACAGACAGGTCCCCAAGGTTCAGGCAGACAGGTCCCCGGGGTTCAGGCAGACAGGTCCCCAGCGTTCAGGCAGACAGGTCCCCGAGGTTCAGACAGACAGGTCCCTGGGGTTCAGGTAGACAGGTGCCCGGGTTCAGGCAGACAGGTCCCAAGGTTCAGACAGACAGGTCCCCGGGGTTCAGGCAGGCAGACAGGTGCCCGGGTTCAGGCAGGCAGGTCCCCAGGGTTCAGGCAGACAGGTCCCCGAGGTTCAGGCAGACAGGTCCCCGAGGTTCAGGCAGACAGGTGCCCGGGTTCAGGCAGACAGGTCCCCAGGGTTCAGGCAGACAGGTCCCCGAGGTTCAGACAGACAGGTCCCCGGGGTTCAGGTAGAGAGGTCCCCGGGGTTCAGGCAGACAGGTCCCCAGGGTTCAGGGAGACAGGTCCCCGAGGTTCAGACAGACAGGTCCCCGAGGTTCAGGCAGACAGGTCCCTGGGTTCAGGCAGACAGGTCCCCGGGGTTCAGGTAGACAGGTCCCCAGGGTTCAGGCAGACAGGTCCCCGCAGTTCAGGTAGACAGGTCCCCAAGGTTCAGGCAGACAGGTCCCCTTGGTTCAGGCAGACAGGTCCCCAGGGTTCAGGCAGACAGGTCCCCGAGGTTCAGACAGACAGGTCCCCGGGGTTCAGGTAGACAGGTGCCCGGGTTCAGGCAGACAGGTCCCAAGGTTCAGACAGACAGGTCCCCGGGGTTCAGGTAGACAGGTCCTTGGGGTTCAGGCAGGCATACAAGTGCCTGGGTTCAGGCAGATAGGGCCACAGGGTTCAGGCAGACAGGACCCCGGGTTCAGGTAGACAGGTCCCCGAGGTTCAGGCAGACAGGTCCCTGGGTTCAGGCAGACAGGTCCCCGGGATTCAGGTAGACAGGTTCCCAGGGTTCAGGCAGACAGGTCCCCGGGGTTCAGGCAGACAGGTCCCCGAGGTTCAGACAGACAGGTCCCCGAGGTTCAGGCAGACAGACAGATGCCCCAGTTCAGGCAGACAGGTCCCCAGGGTTCAGGCAGACAGGTCCCCGAGGTTCAGGCAGACAGGTCCCCGAGGTTCAGGCAGACAGGTGCCCGGGTTCAGGCAGACAGGTCCCCAGGGTTCAGGCAGACAGGTCCCTGGGTTCAGGCAGACAGGTCCCCGGGGTTCAGGTAGACAGGTCCCCAGGGTTCAGGCAGACAGGTCCCCGCAGTTCAGGCAGACAGGTCCCCGAGGTTCAGGTAGACAGGTCCCCGGGGTTCAGGCAGACAGGTCCCCAGGGTTCAGGCAGACAGGTCCCCGAGGTTCAGACAGACAGGTCCCCAGGGTTCAGACAGACAGGTGCCCGGGTTCAGGCAGACAGGTCCCAAGGTTCAGACAGACAGGTCCCCGGGGTTCAGGCAGGCATACAGGTCCCTGGGTTCAGGCAGACAGGTCCCCGGGGTTCAGGCAGACAGGAGCTGGGGGTTCAGGCAGACGGGTCCCCGGGGTTCAGGCAGACAGGTCCCCAGGGTTCAGGCAGACAGGTCCCCGAGGTTCAGACAGACAGGTCCCCGGGGTTCAGGCAGACAGGTCCCCGGGGTTCAGGCAGACAGGTCCCCAGGGTTCAGGCAGACAGGTCGCCGAGGTTCAGACAGACAGGTCCCCGAGGATCAGGCAGACAGGTCCCCAGGGATCAGGCAGACAGGTCCCAGGAGTTCAGGTAGACAGGTCCCCAAGGTTCAGGCAGACATCTCCCCGGGGTTCAGGCAGACAGGTCCCCAGGGTTCAGGCAGACAGGTCCCCGAGGTTCAGGCAGACAGGTCCCCGAGGTTCAGGCAGACAGGTCCCTGGATTCAGGCGGACAGGTCCCCGGGGTTCTGGTAGACAGGTCCCCAAGGTTCAGGCAGACAGGTCCCCGGGGTTAAGGCAGACAGTTCCCCAGGGTTCAGGCAGACAGGTCCCCGAGGTTCAGACAGACAGGTCCCCGGGGTTCAGGTAGACAGGTGCTCGGGTTCAGGCAGACAGGTCCCCAGGGTTCAGGCAGACAGGTCCCCGGGGTTCAGGTAGACAGGTCCCCGGGGTTCAGGTAGACAGGTCCCCAGGGTTCAGGCAGACAGGTCCCCGAGGTTCAGACAGACAGGTCCCCGAGGTTCAGGTAGACAGGTCCCCGGGGTTCAGGTAGACAGGTCCCCAGGGTTCAGGCAGACAGGTCCCCGGGGTTCAGGCAGACAGGTCCCCAGGGTTCAGGCAGACAGGTCGCCGAGGTTCAGACAGACAGGTCCCCGAGGATCAGGCAGACAGGTCCCCAGGGATCAGGCAGACAGGTCCCCGGAGTTCAGGTAGACAGGTCCCCAAGGTTCAGGCAGACATCTCCCCGGGGTTCAGGCAGACAGGTCCCCAGGGTTCAGGTAGACAGGACCCCGGGGTTCAGGCAGACAGGTCCCCAGGGTTCAGGCAGACAGGTCCCCGAGGTTCAGGCAGACAGGTCCCCGAGGTTCAGGCAGACAGGTCCCTGGATTCAGGCGGACAGGTCCCCGGGGTTCTGGTAGACAGGTCCCCAAGGTTCAGGCAGACAGGTCCCCGGGGTTAAGGCAGACAGTTCCCCAGGGTTCAGGCAGACAGGTCCCCGAGGTTCAGACAGACAGGTCCCCGGGGTTCAGGTAGACAGGTGCTCGGGTTCAGGCAGACAGGTCCCAAGGTTCAGACAGACAGGTCCCCGGGGTTCAGGTAGACAGGTCCCCGGGGTTCAGGCAGGCAGGCAGGTGCCCGTGTTCAGGTAGACAGGTCCCCAGGGTTCAGGCAGACAGGTCCCCGGGGTTCAGGTAGACAGGTCCCCGGGGTTCAGGTAGACAGGTCCCCAGGGTTCAGGCAGACAGGTCCCCGAGGTTCAGACAGACAGGTCCCCGAGGTTCAGGCAGACAGGTCCCCGAGGTTCAGGCAGACAGGTCCCCAGGGTTCAGGCAGACAGGTCCCCGAGGTTCAGACAGACAGGTCCCCAAGGTTCAGACAGACAGGTCCCCGAGGTTCAGACAGACAGGTCCCCAAGGTTCAGACAGACAGGTCCCCGAGGTTCAGACAGACAGGTCCCCGGGGTTCAGGCAGACAGGAGCTGGGGGTTCAGGCAGACGGGTCCCTGGGGTTCAGGCAGACAGGTCCCCAGGGTTCAGGCAGACAGGTCCCCGAGGTTCAGACAGACAGGTCCCCGGGGTTCAGGCAGACAGGTCCCCGGGGTTCAGGCAGACAGGTCCCCAGGGTTCAGGCAGACAGGTCGCCGAGGTTCAGACAGACAGGTCCCCGAGGATCAGGCAGACAGGTCCCCAGGGATCAGGCAGACAGGTCCCCGGAGTTCAGGTAGACAGGTCCCCAAGGTTCAGGCAGACATCTCCCCGGGGTTCAGGCAGACAGGTCCCGAGGGTTCAGGTAGACAGGTCCCCGGGGTTCAGGCAGACAGGTCCCCAGGGTTCAGGCAGACAGGTCCCCGAGGTTCAGGTAGACAGGTCCCCGAGGTTCAGGCAGACAGGTCCCTGGATTCAGGCGGACAGGTCCCCGGGGTTCTGGTAGACAGGTCCCCAAGGTTCAGGCAGACAGGTCCCCGGGGTTAAGGCAGACAGTTCCCCAGGGTTCAGGCAGACAGGTCCCCGAGGTTCAGACAGACAGGTCCCCGGGGTTCAGGTAGACAGGTGCTCGGGTTCAGGCAGACAGGTCCCAAGGTTCAGACAGACAGGTCCCCGGGGTTCAGGTAGACAGGTCCCCGGGGTTCAGGCAGGCAGGCAGGTGCCCGTGTTCAGGTAGACAGGTCCCCAGGGTTCAGGCAGACAGGTCCCCGGGGTTCAGGTAGACAGGTCCCCGGGGTTCAGGTAGACAGGTCCCCAGGGTTCAGGCAGACAGGTCCCCGAGGTTCAGACAGACAGGTCCCCGAGGTTCAGGCAGACAGGTCCCCGAGGTTCAGGCAGACAGGTCCCCAGGGTTCAGGCAGACAGGTCCCCGAGGTTCAGACAGACAGGTCCCCAAGGTTCAGACAGACAGGTCCCCGAGGTTCAGACAGACAGGTCCCCAAGGTTCAGACAGACAGGTCCCCGAGGTTCAGACAGACAGGTCCCCGGGGTTCAGGCAGACAGGAGCTGGGGGTTCAGGCAGACGGGTCCCCGGGGTTCAGGCAGACAGGTCCCCAGGGTTCAGGCAGACAGGTCCCCGAGGTTCAGACAGACAGGTCCCCGGGGTTCAGGTAGACAGGTCCCCGTGGTTCAGGCAGACAGGTCCCCAGGGTTCAGGCAGACAGGTCGCCGAGGTTCAGACAGACAGGTCCCCGAGGATCAGGCAGACAGGTCCCCAGGGTTCAGGCAGACAGGTCCCCGGAGTTCAGGTAGACAGGTCCCCAAGGTTCAGGCAGACATCTCCCCGGGGTTCAGGCAGACAGGTCCCCAGGGTTCAGGTAGACAGGTCCCCGGGGTTCAGGCAGACAGGTTCCCAGGGTTCAGGCAGACAGGTCCCCGAGGTTCAGGCAGACAGGTCCACGAGGTTCAGGCAGACAGGTCCCTGGGTTCAGGCAGACAGGTCCCCGGGGTTCTGGTAGACAGGTCCCCAAGGTTCAGGCAGACAGGTCCCCGGGGTTAAGGCAGACAGTTCCCCAGGGTTCAGGCAGACAGGTCCCCGAGGTTCAGACAGACAGGTCCCCGGGGTTCAGGTAGACAGGTGCCCGGGTTCAGGCAGACAGGTCCCAAGGTTCAGACAGACAGGTCCCCGGGGTTCAGGTAGACAGGTCCCCGGGGTTCAGGCAGGCAGGCAGGTGCCCGTGTTCAGGTAGACAGTTCCCCAGGGTTCAGGCAGACAGGTCCCGGGATTCAGGTAGACTGGTCCCCGGGGTTCAGGCAGACAGGTCCCCAGGGTTCAGGCAGACAGGTCCCCGAGGTTCAGACAGACAGGTCCCCGAGGTTCAGGCAGACAGGTCCCTGGGTTCAGGGAGACAGGTCCCAGGGGTTCAGGTAGACAGGTCCCCAGGGTTCAGGCAGACAGGTCCCCGGGGTTCAGGTAGACAGGTCCCCGGGGTTCAGGTAGACAGGTCCCCAGGGTTCAGGCAGACAGGTCCCCGAGGTTCAGACAGACAGGTCCCCGAGGTTCAGGTAGACAGGTCCCCGAGGTTCAGGCAGACAGGTCCCCGAGGTTCAGGCAGACAGGTCCCCAGGGTTCAGGCAGACAGGTCCCCGAGGTTCAGACAGACAGGTCCCCAAGGTTCAGACAGACAGGTCCCCGAGGTTCAGACAGACAGGTCCCCAAGGTTCAGACAGACAGGTCCCCGAGGTTCAGACAGACAGGTCCCCAAGGTTCAGAGAGACAGGTCCCCGAGGTTCAGACAGACAGGTCCCCAAGGTTCAGACAGACAGGTCCCCGAGGTTCAGACAGACAGGTCCCTGAGGTTCAGACAGACAGGTCCCCAAGGTTCAGACAGACAGGTCCCCAAGGTTCAGACAGACAGGTCCCCAAGGTTCAGACGGACAGGTCCCCGAGGTTCAGACAGACAGGTCCCCAAGGTTCAGACAGACAGGTCCCCGAGGTTCAGACAGACAGGTCCCTGAGGTTCGGCAGACAGGTCCCTGGGTTCAGGCAGACAGGACCCCGGGGTTCAGGTAGACAGGTCCCCAGGGTTCAGGCAGACAGGTCCCCGAGGTTCAGACAGACAGGTCCCCGAGGTTCAGGCAGACAGGTCCCTAGGTTCAGGCAGACTGGTCCCCGGGGTTCAGGTAGACAGGGCCCCAGGGTTCAGGCAGACAGGTCCCCGGAGTTCAGGTAGACAGGACCCCAAGGTACAGACAGACAGGTCCCCGGGGTTCAGGTAGACATGTCCCCGGGGTTCAGGCAGGCAGACAGGTGCCCGGGTTCAGGCAGACAGGGCCCCAGGGTTCAAGCAGACAGGTCCCCGAGGTTCAGGCAGACAGGTCCCCGAGGTTCAGACAGACAGGTCCCCGAGGTTCAGGCAGACAGGTGCCCGGATTCAGGCAGACAGGTCCCCAGGGTTCAGGCAGACAGGTCCCTGAGGTTCAGACAGACAGGTCCCCGGGATTCAGGTAGACAGGTCCCCGGGGTTCAGGCAGACAGGTCCCCAGGGTTCAGGCAGACAGGTCCCCGAGGTTCAGACAGACAGGTCCCAGAGGTTCAGGTAGACAGGTCCCCGGGGTTCAGGCAGGAAGACAGGTCCCCAGGGTTCAGGCAGACAGGTCCCCGAGGTTCAGACAGACAGGTCCCCAAGGTTCAGGCAGACAGGTCCCTGGGTTCAGGCAGACAGGTCGCCGAGGTTCAGACAGACAGGTGCCCAGGTTCAGGCAGACAGGTCCCCAGGGTTCAGGCAGACAGGTCCCCGAGGTTCAGGCAGACAGGTGCCCGGGTTCAGACAGACAGGTCCCCGAGGTTCAGACAGACAGGTCCCCGAGGTTCAGGCAGACAGGTGCCCGGGTTCAGGTAGACAGGTCCCTAGGGTTCAGGCAGACAGGTCCCCGAGGTTCAGACAGACAGGTCCCCGAGGTTCAGGTAGACAGGTCCCCGAGGTTCAGGCAGACAGGTCCCCGAGGTTCAGGCAGACAGGTCCCCAGGGTTCAGGCAGACAGGTCCCCGAGGTTCAGACAGACAGGTGCCCAAGGTTCAGACAGACAGGTCCCCGAGTTTCAGACAGAAAGGTCCCCAAGGTTCAGACAGACAGGTAGCCGAGGTTCAGACAGACAGGTCCCCAAGATTCAGACAGACAGGTCCCCGAGGTTCAGACAGACAGGTCCCCAGGGTTCAGGCAGACAGGTCCCCGAGGTTCAGACAGACAGGTCCCCGAGGTTCAGGCAGACAGGTCCCTGGGTTCAGGCAGACAGGTCCCCGGGGTTCTGGTAGACAGATCCCCAAGGTTCAGGCAGACAGGTCCCCGGGGTTAAGGCAGACAGTTCCCCAGGGTTCAGGCAGACAGGTCCCCGAGGTTCAGACGGACAGGTCCCCGGGGTTCAGGTAGACAGGTGCCCGGGTTCAGGCAGACAGGTCCCAAGGTTCAGACAGACAGATCCCCGGGGTTCAGGTAGACAGGTCCCCGGGGTTCAGGCAGGCAGGCAGGTGCCCGTGTTCACGTAGACAGGTCCCCAGGGTTCAGGCAGACAGGTCCCCGGGATTCAGGTAGACTGGTCCCCGGGGTTCAGGCAGACAGGTCCCCAGGGTTCAGGCAGACAGGTCCCCGAGGTTCAGACAGACAGGTCCCCGAGGTTCAGGCAGACAGGTCCCTGGGTTCAGGGAGACAGGTCCCAGGGGTTCAGGTAGACAGGGTTCAGGCAGACAGGTCCCCGGGGTTCAGGTAGACAGGTCCCCGGGGTTCAGGTAGACAGGTCCCCAGGGTTCAGGCAGACAGGTCCCCGAGGTTCAGACAGACAGGTCCCCGAGGTTCAGGTAGACAGGTCCCCGAGGTTCAGGCAGACAGGTCCCCGAGGTTCAGGCAGACAGGTCCCCAGGGTTCAGGCAGACAGGTCCCCGAGGTTCAGACAGACAGGTCCCCAAGGTTCAGACAGACAGGTCCCCGAGGTTCAGACAGACAGGTCCCCAAGGTTCAGACAGACAGGTCCCCGAGGTTCAGACAGACAGGTCCCCAAGGTTCAGAGAGACAGGTCCCCGAGGTTCAGACAGACAGGTCCCCAAGGTTCAGACAGACAGGTCCCTGAGGTTCGGCAGACATGTCCCTGGGTTCAGGCAGACAGGACCCCGGGGTTCAGGTAGACAGGTCCCCAGGGTTCAGGCAGACAGGTCCCCGAGGTTCAGACAGACAGGTCCCCGAGGTTCAGGCAGACAGGTCCCTAGGTTCAGGCAGACTGGTCCCCGGGGTTCAGGTAGACAGGGCCCCAGGGTTCAGGCAGACAGGTCCCCGGAGTTCAGGTAGACAGGTCCCCAAGGTTCAGGCAGACATCTCCCCGGGGTTCAGGCAGACAGGTCCCCAGGGTTCAGGTAGACAGGTCCCCGGGGTTCAGGCAGACAGGTCCCCAGGGTTCAGGCAGACAGGTCCCCGAGGTTCAGACAGACAGGTCCCCGAGGTTCAGGCAGACAGGTCCCTAGGTTCAGGCAGACTGGTCCCCGGGGTTCAGGTAGACAGGGCCCCAGGGTTCAGGCAGACAGGTCCCCGGAGTTCAGGTAGACAGGTCCCCAAGGTTCAGGCAGACATCTCCCCGGGGTTCAGGCAGACAGGTCCCCAGGGTTCAGGTAGACAGGTCCCCGGGGTTCAGGCAGACAGGTCCCCAGGGTTCAGGCAGACAGGTCCCCGAGGTTCAGGCAGACAGGTCCCCGAGGTTCAGGCAGACAGGTCCCTGGATTCAGGCGGACAGGTCCCCGGGGTTCTGGTAGACAGGTCCCCAGGGATCAGGCAGACAGGTCCCCGGAGTTCAGGAAGACAGGTCCCCAAGGTTCAGGCAGACATCTCCCCGGGGTTCAGGCAGACAGGTCCCCAGGGTTCAGGTAGACAGGTCCCCGGGGTTCAGGCAGACAGGTCCCCAGGTTTCAGGCAGACAGGTCCCCGAGGTTCAGGCAGACAGGTCCCCGAGGTTCAGGCAGACAGGTCCCTGGATTCAGGCGGACAGGTCCCCGGGGTTCTGGTAGACAGGTCCCCAAGGTTCAGGCAGACAGGTCCCCGGGGTTAAGGCAGACAGTTCCCCAGGGTTCAGGCAGACAGGTCCCCGAGGTTCAGACAGACAGGTCCCCGGGGTTCAGGTAGACAGGTGCTCGGGTTCAGGCAGACAGGTCCCAAGGTTCAGACAGACAGGTCTCCGGGGTTCAGGTAGACAGGTCCCCGGGGTTCAGGCAGGCAGGCAGGTGCCCGTGTTCAGGTAGACAGGTCCCCAGGGTTCAGGCAGACAGGTCCCCGGGGTTCAGGTAGACAGGTCCCCGGGGTTCAGGTAGACAGGTCCCCAGGGATCAGGCAGACAGGTCCCCGAGGTTCAGACAGACAGGTCCCCGAGGTTCAGGCAGACAGGTCCCCGAGGTTCAGGCAGACAGGTCCCCAGGGTTCAGGCAGACAGGTCCCCGAGGTTCAGACAGACAGGTCCCCAAGGTTCAGACAGACAGGTCCCCGAGGTTCAGACAGACAGGTCCCCAAGGTTCAGACAGACAGGTCCCCGAGGTTCAGACAGACAGGTCCCCGGGGTTCAGGCAGACAGGAGCTGGGGGTTCAGGCAGACGGGTCCCCGGGGTTCAGGCAGACAGGTCCCCAGGGTTCAGGCAGACAGGTCCCCGAGGTTCAGACAGACAGGTCCCCGGGGTTCAGGTAGACAGGTCCCCGTGGTTCAGGCAGACAGGTCCCCAGGGTTCAGGCAGACAGGTCGCCGAGGTTCAGACAGACAGGTCCCCGAGGATCAGGCAGACAGGTCCCCAGGGTTCAGGCAGACAGGTCCCCGGAGTTCAGGTAGACAGGTCCCCAAGGTTCAGGCAGACATCTCCCCGGGGTTCAGGCAGACAGGTCCCCAGGGTTCAGGTAGACAGGTCCCCGGGGTTCAGGCAGACAGGTCCCCAGGGTTCAGGCAGACAGGTCCCCGAGGTTCAGGCAGACAGGTCCCCGAGGTTCAGGCAGACAGGTCCCTGGGTTCAGGCAGACAGGTCCCCGGGGTTCTGGTAGACAGGTCCCCAAGGTTCAGGTAGACAGGTCCCCAGGGTTCAGGCAGACAGGTCCCCGGGGTTCAGGTAGACAGGTCCCCGGGGTTCAGGTAGACAGGTCCCTGGGGTTCAGGTAGACAGGTCACCAGGGTTCAGGCAGACAGGTACCCGGAGTTCAGGTAGACAGGTCCCCAAGGTTCAGGCAGACAGGTCCCCGAGGTTCAGACAGACAGGTCCCCGAGGTTCAGGCAGACAGGTCCCCGAGGTTCAGGCAGACAGGTCCCCAGGGTTCAGGCAGACAGGTCCCCGAGGTTCAGACAGACAGGTCCCCAAGGTTCAGACAGACAGGTCCCCGAGGTTCAGACAGACAGGTCCCCAAGGTTCAGACAGACAGGTCCCCGAGGTTCAGACAGACAGGTCCCCGGGGTTCAGGCAGACAGGAGCTGGGGGTTCAGGCAGACGGGTCCCCGGGGTTCAGGCAGACAGGTCCCCAGGGTTCAGGCAGACAGGTCCCCGAGGTTCAGACAGACAGGTCCCCGGGGTTCAGGTAGACAGGTCCCCGTGGTTCAGGCAGACAGGTCCCCAGGGTTCAGGCAGACAGGTCGCCGAGGTTCAGACAGACAGGTCCCCGAGGATCAGGCAGACAGGTCCCCAGGGTTCAGGCAGACAGGTCCCCGGAGTTCAGGTAGACAGGTCCCCAAGGTTCAGGCAGACATCTCCCCGGGGTTCAGGCAGACAGGTCCCCAGGGTTCAGGTAGACAGGTCCCCGGGGTTCAGGCAGACAGGTCCCCAGGGTTCAGGCAGACAGGTCCCCGAGGTTCAGGCAGACAGGTCCCCGAGGTTCAGGCAGACAGGTCCCTGGGTTCAGGCAGACAGGTCCCCGGGGTTCTGGTAGACAGGTCCCCAAGGTTCAGGTAGACAGGTCCCCAGGGTTCAGGCAGACAGGTCCCCGGGGTTCAGGTAGACAGGTCCCCGGGGTTCAGGTAGCCAGGTCCCTGGGGTTCAGGTAGACAGGTCACCAGGGTTCAGGCAGACAGGTACCCGGAGTTCAGGTAGACAGGTCCCCAAGGTTCAGGCAGACAGGTCCCCGGGGTTCAGGCAGACAGGTCCCCAGCGTTCAGGCAGACAGGTCCCCGAGGTTCAGACAGACAGGTCCCTGGGGTTCAGGTAGACAGGTGCCCGGGTTCAGGCAGACAGGTCCCAAGGTTCAGACAGACAGGTCCCCGGGGTTCAGGCAGGCAGACAGGTGCCCGGGTTCCGGCAGCCAGGTCCCCAGGGTTCAGGCAGACAGTTCCCCGAGGTTCAGGCAGACAGGTCCCCGAGGTTCAGGCAGACAGGTGCCCGGGTTCAGGCAGACAGGTCCCCAGGGTTCACGCAGACAGGTCCCCGAGGTTCAGACAGACAGGTCCCCGGGGTTCAGGTAGACAGTTCCCCGCGGTTCATGCAGACAGGTCCCCAGGGTTCAGGCAGACAGGTCCCCGAGGTTCAGACAGACAGGTCCCCGAGGTTCAGGCAGACAGGTCCCTGGGTTCAGGCAGACAGGTCCCCGGGGTTTAGGTAGACAGGTCCCCAGGGTTCAGGCAGACAGGTCCCCGCAGTTCAGGTAGATAGGTCCCCAGGGTTCAGGCAGACAGGTCCCCGAGGTTCAGACAGACAGGTCCCCGGGGTTCAGGTAGACAGGTCCCCGGGGTTCAGGCAGGCAGGCAGGTGCCCGTGTTCACGTAGACAGGTCCCCAGGGTTCAGGCAGACAGGTCCCCGGGATTCAGGTAGACTGGTCCCCGGGGTTCAGGCAGACAGGTCCCCAGGGTTCAGGCAGACAGGTCCCCGAGGTTCAGACAGACAGGTCCCCGAGGTTCAGGCAGACAGGTCCCTGGGTTCAGGGAGACAGGTCCCAGGGGTTCAGGTAGACAGGGTTCAGGCAGACAGGTCCCCGGGGTTCAGGTAGACAGGTCCCCGGGGTTCAGGTAGACAGGTCCCCAGGGTTCAGGCAGACAGGTCCCCGAGGTTCAGACAGACAGGTCCCCGAGGTTCAGGTAGACAGGTCCCCGAGGTTCAGGCAGACAGGTCCCCGAGGTTCAGGCAGACAGGTCCCCAGGGTTCAGGCAGACAGGTCCCCGAGGTTCAGACAGACAGGTCCCCAAGGTTCAGACAGACAGGTCCCCGAGGTTCAGACAGACAGGTCCCCAAGGTTCAGACAGACAGGTCCCCGAGGTTCAGACAGACAGGTCCCCAAGGTTCAGAGAGACAGGTCCCCGAGGTTCAGACAGACAGGTCCCCAAGGTTCAGACAGACAGGTCCCTGAGGTTCGGCAGACAGGTCCCTGGGTTCAGGCAGACAGGACCCCGGGGTTCAGGTAGACAGGTCCCCAGGGTTCAGGCAGACAGGTCCCCGAGGTTCAGACAGACAGGTCCCCGAGGTTCAGGCAGACAGGTCCCTAGGTTCAGGCAGACTGGTCCCCGGGGTTCAGGTAGACAGGGCCCCAGGGTTCAGGCAGACAGGTCCCCGGAGTTCAGGTAGACAGGTCCCCAAGGTTCAGGCAGACATCTCCCCGGGGTTCAGGCAGACAGGTCCCCAGGGTTCAGGTAGACAGGTCCCCGGGGTTCAGGCAGACAGGTCCCCAGGGTTCAGGCAGACAGGTCCCCGAGGTTCAGACAGACAGGTCCCCGAGGTTCAGGCAGACAGGTCCCTAGGTTCAGGCAGACTGGTCCCCGGGGTTCAGGTAGACAGGGCCCCAGGGTTCAGGCAGACAGGTCCCCGGAGTTCAGGTAGACAGGTCCCCAAGGTTCAGGCAGACATCTCCCCGGGGTTCAGGCAGACAGGTCCCCAGGGTTCAGGTAGACAGGTCCCCGGGGTTCAGGCAGACAGGTCCCCAGGGTTCAGGCAGACAGGTCCCCGAGGTTCAGGCAGACAGGTCCCCGAGGTTCAGGCAGACAGGTCCCTGGATTCAGGCGGACAGGTCCCCGGGGTTCTGGTAGACAGGTCCCCAGGGATCAGGCAGACAGGTCCCCGGAGTTCAGGAAGACAGGTCCCCAAGGTTCAGGCAGACATCTCCCCGGGGTTCAGGCAGACAGGTCCCCAGGGTTCAGGTAGACAGGTCCCCGGGGTTCAGGCAGACAGGTCCCCAGGTTTCAGGCAGACAGGTCCCCGAGGTTCAGGCAGACAGGTCCCCGAGGTTCAGGCAGACAGGTCCCTGGATTCAGGCGGACAGGTCCCCGGGGTTCTGGTAGACAGGTCCCCAAGGTTCAGGCAGACAGGTCCCCGGGGTTAAGGCAGACAGTTCCCCAGGGTTCAGGCAGACAGGTCCCCGAGGTTCAGACAGACAGGTCGCCGAGGTTCAGACAGACAGGTCCCCGGGTTCAGGCAGACAGGTCCCAAGGTTCAGACAGACAGGTCTCCGGGGTTCAGGTAGACAGGTCCCCGGGGTTCAGGCAGGCAGGCAGGTGCCCGTGTTCAGGTAGACAGGTCCCCAGGGTTCAGGTAGACAGGTCCCCGGGGTTCAGGCAGACAGGTCCCCAGGGTTCAGGCAGACAGGTCCCCGAGGTTCAGGCAGACAGGTCCCAGGGTTCAGGCAGACAGGTCCCCGGGGTTCAGGTAGACAGGCCCCCGGGGTTCAGGCAGACAGGTCCACGGGGTTCAGGCAGGCAGACAGATGCCCCGGTTCAGGCAGACAGGTCCCCAGGGTTCAGGCAGACAGGTCCCCGAGGTTCAGGCAGACAGGTCCCCGAGGTTCAGGCAGACAGGTGCCCGGGTTCAGGCAGACAGGTCCCCAGGGTTCAGGCAGACAGGTCCCTGGGTTCAGGCAGACAGGTCCCCGGGGTTCAGGCAGACAGGTCCCCAGGGTTCAGGCAGACAGGTCCCCGAGGTTCAGACAGACAGGTCCCCGGGGTTCAGGTAGACAGGTCCCCGTGGTTCAGGCAGACAGGTCCCCAGGGTTCAGGCAGACAGGTCGCCGAGGTTCAGACAGACAGGTCCCCGAGGATCAGGCAGACAGGTCCCCAGGGTTCAGGCAGACAGGTCCCCGGAGTTCAGGTAGACAGGTCCCCAAGGTTCAGGCAGACATCTCCCCGGGGTTCAGGCAGACAGGTCCCCAGGGTTCAGGTAGACAGGTCCCCGGGGTTCAGGCAGACAGGTCCCCAGGGTTCAGGCAGACAGGTCCCCGAGGTTCAGGCAGACAGGTCCCCGAGGTTCAGGCAGACAGGTCCCTGGGTTCAGGCAGACAGGTCCCCGGGGTTCTGGTAGACAGGTCCCCAAGGTTCAGGTAGACAGGTCCCCAGGGTTCAGGCAGACAGGTCCCCGGGGTTCAGGTAGACAGGTCCCCGGGGTTCAGGTAGACAGGTCCCTGGGGTTCAGGTAGACAGGTCACCAGGGTTCAGGCAGACAGGTACCCGGAGTTCAGGTAGACAGGTCCCCAAGGTTCAGGCAGACAGGTCCCCGAGGTTCAGACAGACAGGTCCCCGAGGTTCAGGCAGACAGGTCCCCGAGGTTCAGGCAGACAGGTCCCCAGGGTTCAGGCAGACAGGTCCCCGAGGTTCAGACAGACAGGTCCCCAAGGTTCAGACAGACAGGTCCCCGAGGTTCAGACAGACAGGTCCCCAAGGTTCAGACAGACAGGTCCCCGAGGTTCAGACAGACAGGTCCCCGGGGTTCAGGCAGACAGGAGCTGGGGGTTCAGGCAGACGGGTCCCCGGGGTTCAGGCAGACAGGTCCCCAGGGTTCAGGCAGACAGGTCCCCGAGGTTCAGACAGACAGGTCCCCGGGGTTCAGGTAGACAGGTCCCCGTGGTTCAGGCAGACAGGTCCCCAGGGTTCAGGCAGACAGGTCGCCGAGGTTCAGACAGACAGGTCCCCGAGGATCAGGCAGACAGGTCCCCAGGGTTCAGGCAGACAGGTCCCCGGAGTTCAGGTAGACAGGTCCCCAAGGTTCAGGCAGACATCTCCCCGGGGTTCAGGCAGACAGGTCCCCAGGGTTCAGGTAGACAGGTCCCCGGGGTTCAGGCAGACAGGTCCCCAGGGTTCAGGCAGACAGGTCCCCGAGGTTCAGGCAGACAGGTCCCCGAGGTTCAGGCAGACAGGTCCCTGGGTTCAGGCAGACAGGTCCCCGGGGTTCTGGTAGACAGGTCCCCAAGGTTCAGGTAGACAGGTCCCCAGGGTTCAGGCAGACAGGTCCCCGGGGTTCAGGTAGACAGGTCCCCGGGGTTCAGGTAGCCAGGTCCCTGGGGTTCAGGTAGACAGGTCACCAGGGTTCAGGCAGACAGGTACCCGGAGTTCAGGTAGACAGGTCCCCAAGGTTCAGGCAGACAGGTCCCCGGGGTTCAGGCAGACAGGTCCCCAGCGTTCAGGCAGACAGGTCCCCGAGGTTCAGACAGACAGGTCCCTGGGGTTCAGGTAGACAGGTGCCCGGGTTCAGGCAGACAGGTCCCAAGGTTCAGACAGACAGGTCCCCGGGGTTCAGGCAGGCAGACAGGTGCCCGGGTTCCGGCAGCCAGGTCCCCAGGGTTCAGGCAGACAGTTCCCCGAGGTTCAGGCAGACAGGTCCCCGAGGTTCAGGCAGACAGGTGCCCGGGTTCAGGCAGACAGGTCCCCAGGGTTCACGCAGACAGGTCCCCGAGGTTCAGACAGACAGGTCCCCGGGGTTCAGGTAGACAGTTCCCCGCGGTTCATGCAGACAGGTCCCCAGGGTTCAGGCAGACAGGTCCCCGAGGTTCAGACAGACAGGTCCCCGAGGTTCAGGCAGACAGGTCCCTGGGTTCAGGCAGACAGGTCCCCGGGGTTTAGGTAGACAGGTCCCCAGGGTTCAGGCAGACAGGTCCCCGCAGTTCAGGTAGATAGGTCCCCAGGGTTCAGGCAGACAGGTCCCCGAGGTTCAGACAGACAGGTCCCCGGGGTTCAGGTAGACAGGTGCCCGGGTTCAGGCAGACAGCTCCCAAGGTTCAGACAGACAGGTCCCCAAGGTTCAGATAGACAGGTCCCCAAGGTTCAGACAGACAGGTCCCCAAGGTTCAGACAGTCAGGTCCCCGAGGTTCAGACAGACAGGTCCCCAAGGTTCAGACAGACAGGTCCCCGAGGTTCAGACAGACAGGTCCCTGAGGTTCGGCAGACAGGTCCCTGGGTTCAGGCAGACAGGTCCCCGGGGTTCAGGTAGACAGGTCCCCAGGGTTCAGGCAGACAGGTCCCCGAGGTTCAGACAGACAGGTCCCCGAGGTTCAGGCAGACAGATCCCTGGTTTCAGGCAGACAGTTCCCCGGGGTTCAGGTAGACAGGGCCCCAGGGTTCAGGCAGACAGGTCCCCGGAGTTCAGGTAGACAGGTCCCCAAGGTACAGACAGACCGGTCCCCGGGGTTCAGGTAGACAGGTCCCCGGGGTTCAGGCAGGCAGACAGGTGCCCGGGTTCAGGCAGACAGGTCCCCAGGGTTCAACCAGACAGGTCCCCGAGGTTCAGGCAGACAGGTCCCCGAGGTTCAGACAGACAGGTCCCCGAGGTTCAGGCAGACAGGTGCCCGGATTCAGGCAGACAGGTCCCCAGGGTTCAGGCAGACAGGTCCCTGAGGTTCAGACAGACAGGTCCCCGGGATTCAGGTAGACAGGTCCCCGGGGTTCAGGCAGATAGGTCCCCAGGGTTCAGGCAGACAGGTCACCGAGGTTCAGACAGACAGGTCCCCGAGGTTCAGGCTGACAGGTCCCTGGGTTCAGGCAGACAGGTCCCAGGGGTTCAGGTAGACAGGTCCCCAGGGTTCAGGCAGACAGGTCCCCGGGGTTCAGGTAGACAGGTCCCCGGGGTTCAGGTAGACAGGTCCCTGGGGTTCAGGTAGACAGGTCACCAGGGTTCAGGCAGACAGGTACCCGGAGTTCAGGTAGACAGGTCCCCAAGGTTCAGGCAGACAGGTCCCCGGGGTTCAGGCAGACAGGTCCCCAGCGTTCAGGCAGACAGGTCCCCGAGGTTCAGACAGACAGGTCCCTGGGGTTCAGGTAGACAGGTGCCCGGGTTCAGGCAGACAGGTCCCAAGGTTCAGACAGACAGGTCCCCGGGGTTCAGGCAGGCAGACAGGTGCCCGGGTTCCGGCAGCCAGGTCCCCAGGGTTCAGGCAGACAGTTCCCCGAGGTTCAGGCAGACAGGTCCCCGAGGTTCAGGCAGACAGGTGCCCGGGTTCAGGCAGACAGGTCCCCAGGGTTCACGCAGACAGGTCCCCAAGGTTCAGACAGACAGGTCCCCGGGGTTCAGGTAGACAGTTCCCCGCGGTTCAGGCAGACAGGTCCCCAGGGTTCAGGCAGACAGGTCCCCGAGGTTCAGACAGACAGGTCCCCGAGGTTCAGGCAGACAGGTCCCTGGGTTCAGGCAGACAGGTCCCCGGGGTTCAGGTAGACAGGTACCCAGGGTTCAGGCAGACAGGTCCCCGCAGTTCAGGTAGATAGGTCCCCAGGGTTCAGGCAGACAGGTCCCCGAGGTTCAGACAGACAGGTCCCCGGGGTTCAGGTAGACAGGTGCCCGGGTTCAGGCAGACAGCTCCCAAGGTTCAGACAGACAGGTCCCCGGGGTTCAGGTAGACAGGTCCTTGGGGTTCAGGCAGGCATTCATGTGCCTGGGTTCAGTCAGATAGGTCCACAGGGTTCAGGCAGACAGGACCCCGGGTTCAGGTAGACGGGTCCCCAAGGTTCAGATAGACAGGTCCCCAGGGTTCAGGCAGACAGGTCCACGAGGTTCAGACAGACAGGTCCCCGAGGTTCAGGCAGACAGGTCCCTGTGATCAGGCAGACAGGTCCCCGGGATTCAGGTAGACTGGTCCCCGAGGTTCAGGTAGACGGGTCCCCAAGGTTCAGACAGACAGGTCCCCAGGTTTCAGGCAGACAGGTCCACGAGGTTCAGAGAGACAGGTCCCCGAGGTTCAGGCAGACAGGTCCCTGGGTTCAGGCAGACAGGTCCCCGGGGTTCAGGTAGATAGATCCCCAGGGTTCAGGCAGACAGGTCCCCGGGGTTCAGACAGACAGGTCCCGGGGGTTCAGACAGACAGGTACCCAAGGTTCAGACAGACAGGTCCCCGAGGTTCAGACAGACAGGTCCCCAAGGTTCAGACAGACAGGTCCCCGAGGTTCCGACAGACAGGTCCCTGAGGTTCAGACAGACAGGTCCCCAAGGTTCAGATAGACAGGTCCCCAAGGTTCAGACAGACAGGTCCCCAAGGTTCAGACAGTCAGGTCCCCGAGGTTCAGACAGACAGGTCCCCAAGGTTCAGACAGACAGGTCCCCGAGGTTCAGACAGACAGGTCCCTGAGGTTCGGCAGACAGGTCCCTGGGTTCAGGCAGACAGGTCCCCGGGGTTCAGGTAGACAGGTCCCCAGGGTTCAGGCAGACAGGTCCCCGAGGTTCAGACAGACAGGTCCCCGAGGTTCAGGCAGACAGATCCCTGGTTTCAGGCAGACAGTTCCCCGGGGTTCAGGTAGACAGGGCCCCAGGGTTCAGGCAGACAGGTCCCCGGAGTTCAGGTAGACAGTTCCCCAAGGTACAGACAGACAGGTCCCCGGGGTTCAGGTAGACAGGTCCCCGGGGTTCAGGCAGGCAGACAGGTGCCCGGGTTCAGGCAGACAGGTCCCCAGGGTTCAGGCAGACAGGTCCCCGAGGTTCAGGCAGACAGGTCCCCGAGGTTCAGACAGACAGGTCCCCGAGGTTCAGGCAGACAGGTGCCCGGATTCAGGCAGACAGGTCCCCAGGTTTCAGGCAGACAGGTCCCTGAGGTTCAGACAGACAGGTCCCCGGGATTCAGGTAGACAGGTCCCCGGGGTTCAGGCAGACAGGTCCCCAGGGTTCAGGCAGACAGGTCACCGAGGTTCAGACAGACAGGTCCCCGAGGTTCAGGCTGACAGGTCCCTGGGTTCAGGCAGACAGGTCCCAGGGGTTCAGGTAGACAGGTCCCCAGGGTTCAGGCAGACAGGTCCCCGGGGTTCAGGTAGACAGGTCCCCGGGGTTCAGGTAGACAGGTCCCTGGGGTTCAGGTAGACAGGTCACCAGGGTTCAGGCAGACAGGTACCCGGAGTTCAGGTAGACAGGTCCCCAAGGTTCAGGCAGACAGGTCCCCGGGGTTCAGGCAGACAGGTCCCCAGCGTTCAGGCAGACAGGTCCCCGAGGTTCAGACAGACAGGTCCCTGGGGTTCAGGTAGACTGGTGCCCGGGTTCAGGCAGACAGGTCCCAAGGTTCAGACAGACAGGTCCCCGGGGTTCAGGCAGGCAGACAGGTGCCCGGGTTCCGGCAGCCAGGTCCCCAGGGTTCAGGCAGACAGTTCCCCGAGGTTCAGGCAGACAGGTCCCCGAGGTTCAGGCAGACAGGTGCCCGGGTTCAGGCAGACAGGTCCCCAGGGTTCACGCAGACAGGTCCCCGAGGTTCAGACAGACAGGTCCCCGGGGTTCAGGTAGACAGTTCCCCGCGGTTCAGGCAGACAGGTCCCCAGGGTTCAGGCAGACAGGTCCCCGAGGTTCAGACAGACAGGTCCCCGAGGTTCAGGCAGACAGGTCCCTGGGTTCAGGCAGACAGGTCCCCGGGGTTCAGGTAGACAGGTCCCCATGGTTCAGGCAGACAGGTCCCCGCAGTTCAGGTAGATAGGTCCCCAGGGTTCAGGCAGACAGGTCCCCGAGGTTCAGACAGACAGGTCCCCGGGGTTCAGGTAGACAGGTGCCCGGGTTCAGGCAGACAGCTCCCAAGGTTCAGACAGACAGGTCCCCGGGGTTCAGGTAGACAGGTCCTTGGGGTTCAGGCAGGCATTCATGTGCCTGGGTTCAGTCAGATAGGTCCACAGGGTTCAGGCAGACAGGACCCCGGGTTCAGGTAGACGGGTCCCCAAGGTTCAGATAGACAGGTCCCCAGGGTTCAGGCAGACAGGTCCACGAGGTTCAGACAGACAGGTCCCCGAGGTTCAGGCAGACAGGTCCCTGGGATCAGGCAGACAGGTCCCCGGGATTCAGGTAGACTGGTCCCCGAGGTTCAGGTAGACGGGTCCCCAAGGTTCAGACAGACAGGTCCCCAGGTTTCAGGCAGACAGGTCCACGAGGTTCAGAGAGACAGGTCCCCGAGGTTCAGGCAGACAGGTCCCTGGGTTCAGGCAGACAGGTCCCCGGGGTTCAGGTAGACAGGTCCCCAGGGTTCAGGCAGACAGGTCCCCGGGGTTCAGACAGACAGGTCCCGGGGGTTCAGGTAGACAGGTGCCCGGGTTCAGGCAGACAGGTCCCAGGGTTCAGGCAGACAGGTCCCCGGGGTTCAGGTAGACAGGTGCCCGGGTTCAGGCAGACAGGTCCCAGGGTTCAGGCAGACAGGTCCCCGGGGTTCAGGTAGACAGGCCCCCGGGGTTCAGGCAGACAGGTCCACGGGGTTCAGGCAGGCAGACAGATGCCCCGGTTCAGGCAGACAGGTCCCCAGGGTTCAGGCAGACAGGTCCCCGAGGTTCAGGCAGACAGGTCCCCGAGGTTCAGGCAGACAGGTGCCCGGGTTCAGGCAGACAGGTCCCCAGGGTTCAGGCAGACAGGTCCCTGGGTTCAGGCAGACAGGTCCCCGGGGTTCAGGTAGACAGGTCCCCAGGGTTCAGGCAGACATGTCCCCGCAGTTCAGGCAGACAGGTCCCCGAGGTTCAGGTAGAAAGGTCCCCGGGGTTCAGGCAGGCAGACAGGTGCCCAGGTTTCAGGTAGACAGGTCCCCGAGGTTCAGGCAGACAGGTCCCCGGGGTTCAGACAGACAGGTCCCGGGGGTTCAGACAGACAGGTACCCAAGGTTCAGACAGACAGGTCCCCGAGGTTCAGACAGACAGGTCCCCAAGGTTCAGACAGACAGGTCCCCGAGGTTCAGACAGACAGGTCCCTGAGGTTCAGACAGACAGGTCCCCAAGGTTCAGATAGACAGGTCCCCAAGGTTCAGACAGACAGGTCCCCAAGGTTCAGACAGTCAGGTCCCCGAGGTTCAGACAGACAGGTCCCCAAGGTTCAGACAGACAGGTCCCCGAGGTTCAGACAGACAGGTCCCTGAGGTTCGGCAGACAGGTCCCTGGGTTCATGCAGACAGGTCCCCGGGGTTCAGGTAGACAGGTCCCCAGGGTTCAGGCAGACAGGTCCCCGAGGTTCAGACAGACAGGTCCCCGAGGTTCAGGCAGACAGATCCCTGGTTTCAGGCAGACAGTTCCCCGGGGTTCAGGTAGACAGGGCCCCAGGGTTCAGGCAGACAGGTCCCCGGAGTTCAGGTAGACAGGTCCCCAAGGTACAGACAGACAGGTCCCCGGGGTTCAGGTAGACAGGTCCCCGGGGTTCAGGCAGGCAGACAGGTGCCCGGGTTCAGGCAGACAGGTCCCCAGGTTCAGGCAGACAGGTCCCCGAGGTTCAGGCAGACAGGTCCCCGAGGTTCAGACAGACAGGTCCCCGAGGTTCAGGCAGACAGGTGCCCGGATTCAGGCAGACAGGTCCCCAGGGTTCAGGCAGACAGGTCCCTGAGGTTCAGACAGACAGGTCCCCGGGATTCAGGTAGACAGGTCCCCGGGGTTCAGGCAGACAGGTCCCCAGGGTTCAGGCAGACAGGTCACCGAGGTTCAGACAGACAGGTCCCCGAGGTTCAGGCTGACAGGTCCCTGGGTTCAGGCAGACAGGTCCCAGGGGTTCAGGTAGACAGGTCCCCAGGGTTCAGGCAGACAGGTCCCCGGGGTTCAGGTAGACAGGTCCCCGGGGTTCAGGTAGACAGGTCCCTGGGGTTCAGGTAGACAGGTCACCAGGGTTCAGGCAGACAGGTCCCCGGAGTTCAGGTAGACAGGTCCCCAAGGTTCAGGCAGACAGGTCCCCGGGGTTCAGGCAGACAGGTCCCCAGCGTTCAGGCAGACAGGTCCCCGAGGTTCAGACAGACAGGTCCCTGGGGTTCAGGTAGACAGGTGCCCGGGTTCAGGCAGACAGGTCCCAAGGTTCAGACAGACAGGTCCCCGGGGTTCAGGCAGGCAGACAGGTGCCCGGGTTCCGGCAGCCAGGTCCCCAGGGTTCAGGCAGACAGTTCCCCGAGGTTCAGGCAGACAGGTCCCCGAGGTTCAGGCAGACAGGTGCCCGGGTTCAGGCAGACAGGTCCCCAGGGTTCACGCAGACAGGTCCCCAGCGTTCAGGCAGACAGGTCCCCGAGGTTCAGACAGACAGGTCCCTGGGGTTCAGGTAGACAGGTGCCCGGGTTCAGGCAGACAGGTCCCAAGGTTCAGACAGACAGGTCCCCGGGGTTCAGGCAGGCAGACAGGTGCCCGGGTTCCGGCAGCCAGGTCCCCAGGGTTCAGGCAGACAGTTCCCCGAGGTTCAGGCAGACAGGTCCCCGAGGTTCAGGCAGACAGGTGCCCGGGTTCAGGCAGACAGGTCCCCAGGGTTCACGCAGACAGGTCCCCGAGGTTCAGACAGACAGGTCCCCGGGGTTCAGGTAGACAGTTCCCCGCGGTTCAGGCAGACAGGTCCCCAGGGTTCAGGCAGACAGGTCCCCGAGGTTCAGACAGACAGGTCCCCGAGGTTCAGGCAGACAGGTCCCTGGGTTCAGGCAGACAGGTCCCCGGGGTTCAGGTAGACAGGTCCCCAGGGTTCAGGCAGACAGGTCCCCGCAGTTCAGGTAGATAGGTCCCCAGGGTTCAGGCAGACAGGTCCCCGAGGTTCAGACAGACAGGTCCCCGGGGTTCAGGTAGACAGGTGCCCGGGTTCAGGCAGACAGCTCCCAAGGTTCAGACAGACAGGTCCCCGGGGTTCAGGTAGACAGGTCCTTGGGGTTCAGGCAGGCATTCATGTGCCTGGGTTCAGTCAGATAGGTCCACAGGGTTCAGGCAGACAGGACCCCGGGTTCAGGTAGACGGGTCCCCAAGGTTCAGATAGACAGGTCCCCAGGGTTCAGGCAGACAGGTCCACGAGGTTCAGACAGACAGGTCCCCGAGGTTCAGGCAGACAGGTCCCTGGGATCAGGCAGACAGGTCCCCGGGATTCAGGTAGACTGGTCCCCGAGGTTCAGGTAGACGGGTCCCCAAGGTTCAGACAGACAGGTCCCCAGGTTTCAGGCAGACAGGTCCACGAGGTTCAGAGAGACAGGTCCCAGAGGTTCAGGCAGACAGGTCCCTGGGTTCAGGCAGACAGGTCCCCGGGGTTCAGGTAGACAGGTCCCCAGGGTTCAGGCAGACAGGTCCCCGGGGTTCAGACAGACAGGTCCCGGGGGTTCAGGTAGACAGGTGCCCGGGTTCAGGCAGACAGGTCCCAGGGTTCAGGCAGACAGGTCCCCGGGGTTCAGGTAGACAGGTGCCCGGGTTCAGGCAGACAGGTCCCAGGGTTCAGGCAGACAGGTCCCCGGGGTTCAGGTAGACAGGCCCCCGGGGTTCAGGCAGACAGGTCCACGGGGTTCAGGCAGGCAGACAGATGCCCCGGTTCAGGCAGACAGGTCCCCAGGGTTCAGGCAGACAGGTCCCCGAGGTTCAGGCAGACAGGTCCCCGAGGTTCAGGCAGACAGGTGCCCGGGTTCAGGCAGACAGGTCCCCAGGGTTCAGGCAGACAGGTCCCTGGGTTCAGGCAGACAGGTCCCCGGGGTTCAGGTAGACAGGTCCCCAGGGTTCAGGCAGACATGTCCCCGCAGTTCAGGCAGACAGGTCCCCGAGGTTCAGTTAGAAAGGTCCCCGGGGTTCAGGCAGGCAGACAGGTGCCCAGGTTTCAGGCAGACAGGTCCCCGAGGTTCAGACAGACAGGTCCCCGGGGTTCAGACAGACAGGTGCCCGGGTTCAGGCAGACAGGTCCCCAGGGTTCAGGCAGACAGGTCCCCGGGATTCAGGCAGACAGGTCCCCAGGGTTCAGGCAGACATGTCCCCGCAGTTCAGGCAGACAGGTCCCCGAGGTTCAGGTAGACAGGTCCCCGGGGTTCAGGCAGACAGGTCCGCAGTGTTCAGGCAGACAGGTCCCCGAGGTTCAGACAGACAGGTCCCCGGGGTTCAGACAGACAGATGCCCGGGTTCAGGCAGACAGGTCCCCAGGGTTCAGGCAGACAGGTCCCCGGGGTTCAGGCAGACAGGTCCCCGAGGTTCAGACAGACAGGTCCCCGGGGTTCAGGTAGACAGGTGCCCGGGTTCAGGCAGACAGCTCCCAAGGTTCAGACAGACAGGTCCCCGGGTTTCAGGTAGACAGGTCCTTGGGGTTCAGGCAGGCATACAGATGCCTGGGATCAGGCAGATAGGGCCACAGGGTTCAGGCAGACAGGACCCCGGGTTCAGGTAGACGGGTCCCCAAGGTTCAGACAGACAGGTCCCCAGGGTTCAGGCAGACAGGTCCACGAGGTTCAGACAGACAGGTCCCCGAGGTTCAGGCAGACAGGTCCCTGGGTTCAGGCAGACAGGTCCCCGGGATTCAGGTAGACTGGTCCCCGAGGTTCAGGTAGACGGGTCCCCAAGGTTCAGACAGACAGGTCCCCAGGTTTCAGGCAGACAGGTCCACGAGGTTCAGAAAGACAGGTCCCCGAGGTTCAGGCAGACAGGTCCCTGGGTTCAGGCAGACAGGTCCCCGGGGTTCAGGTAGACAGGTGCCCGGGTTCAGGCAGACAGGTCCCAGGGTTCAGGCAGACAGGTCCCCGGGGTTCAGGTAGACAGGCCCCCGGGGTTCAGGCAGACAGGTCCCCGGGGTTCAGGCAGGCAGACAGATGCCCCGGTTCAGGCAGACAGGTCCCCAGGGTTCAGGCAGACAGGTCCCCGAGGTTCAGGCAGACAGGTCCCCGAGGTTCAGGCAGACAGGTGCCCGGGTTCAGGCAGACAGGTCCCCAGGGTTCAGGCAGACAGGTCCCTGGGTTCAGGCAGACAGGTCCCCGGGGTTCAGGTAGACAGGTCCCCAGGGTTCAGGCAGACATGTCCCCGCAGTTCAGGCAGACAGGTCCCCGAGGTTCAGGTAGACAGGTCCCCGGGGTTCAGACAGGCAGACAGGTGCCCAGGTTTCAGGCAGACAGGTCCCCGAGGTTCAGACAGACAGGTCCCCGGGGTTCAGACAGACAGGTGCCCGGGTTCAGGCAGACAGGTCCCCAGGGTTCAGGCAGACAGGTCCCCGGGGTTCAGGCAGACAGGTCCCCAGGGTTCAGGCAGACATGTCCCCGCAGTTCAGGCAGACAGGTCCCCGAGGTTCAGGTAGACAGGTCCCCGGGGTTCAGGCAGACAGGTCCGCAGGGTTCAGGCAGACAGGTCCCCGAGGTTCAGACGGACAGTTCCCCGGGGTTCAGACAGACAGGTGCCCGGGTTCAGGCAGACAGGTCCCCAGGGTTCAGGCAGACAGGTCCCCGAGGTTCAGGCAGACAGGTCCCCGAGGTTCAGGCAGACAGGTGCCCGGGTTCAGGCAGACAGGTCCCCAGGGTTCAGGCAGACAGGTCCCTGGGTTCAGGCAGACAGGTCCCCGGGGTTCAGGTAGACAGGTCCCCAGGGTTCAGGCAGACATGTCCCCGCAGTTCAGGCAGACAGGTCCCCGAGGTTCAGGTAGAAAGGTCCCCGGGGTTCAGGCAGGCAGACAGGTGCCCAGGTTTCAGGCAGACAGGTCCCCGAGGTTCAGACAGACAGGTCCCCGGGGTTCAGACAGACAGGTGCCCGGGTTCAGGCAGACAGGTCCCCAGGGTTCAGGCAGACAGGTCCCCGGGATTCAGGCAGACAGGTCCCCAGGGTTCAGGCAGACATGTCCCCGCAGTTCAGGCAGACAGGTCCCCGAGGTTCAGGTAGACAGGTCCCCGGGGTTCAGGCAGACAGGTCCGCAGTGTTCAGGCAGACAGGTCCCCGAGGTTCAGACAGACAGGTCCCCAGGGTTCAGGCAGACAGGTCCCTGGGTTCAGGCAGACAGGTCCCCGGGGTTCAGGTAGACAGGTCCCCAGGGTTCAGGCAGACATGTCCCCGCAGTTCAGGCAGACAGGTCCCCGAGGTTCAGGTAGACAGGTCCCCGGTGTTCAGGCAGGCAGACAGGTGCCCAGGTTTCAGGCAGACAGGTGCCCGGGTTCAGGCAGACAGGTCCCCAGGGTTCAGGCAGACAGGTCCCCGGGGTTCAGGCAGACAGGTCCCCAGGGTTCAGGCAGACATGTCCCCGCAGTTCAGGCAGACAGGTCCCCGAGGTTCAGGTAGACAGGTCCCCGGGGTTCAGGCAGACAGGTCCGCAGGGTTCAGGCAGACAGGTCCCCGAGGTTCAGACAGACAGGTCCCCGGGGTTCAGACAGACAGGTGCCCGGGTTCAGGCAGACAGGTCCCCAGGGTTCAGGCAGACAGGTCCCCGAGGTTCAGGCAGACAGGTCCCCGAGGTTCAGGCAGACAGGTGCCCGGGTTCAGGCAGACAGGTCCCCAGGGTTCAGGCAGACAGGTCCCTGGGTTCAGGCAGACAGGTCCCCGGGGTTCAGGTAGACAGGTCCCCAGGGTTCAGGCAGACATGTCCCCGCAGTTCAGGCAGACAGGTCCCCGAGGTTCAGGTAGAAAGGTCCCCGGGGTTCAGGCAGACAGGTCCCCGAGGTTCAGACAGACAGGTCCCCGGGGTTCAGGTAGACAGGTGCCCGGGTTCAGGCAGACAGCTCCCAAGGTTCAGACAGACAGGTCCCCGGGTTTCAGGTAGACAGGTCCTTGGGGTTCAGGCAGGCATACAGATGCCTGGGATCAGGCAGATAGGGCCACAGGGTTCAGGCAGACAGGACCCCGGGTTCAGGTAGACGGGTCCCCAAGGTTCAGACAGACAGGTCCCCAGGGTTCAGGCAGACAGGTCCACGAGGTTCAGACAGACAGGTCCCCGAGGTTCAGGCAGACAGGTCCCTGGGTTCAGGCAGACAGGTCCCCGGGATTCAGGTAGACTGGTCCCCGAGGTTCAGGTAGACGGGTCCCCAAGGTTCAGACAGACAGGTCCCCAGGTTTCAGGCAGACAGGTCCACGAGGTTCAGAAAGACAGGTCCCCGAGGTTCAGGCAGACAGGTCCCTGGGTTCAGGCAGACAGGTCCCCGGGGTTCAGGTAGACAGGTGCCCGGGTTCAGGCAGACAGGTCCCAGGGTTCAGGCAGACAGGTCCCCGGGGTTCAGGTAGACAGGCCCCCGGGGTTCAGGCAGACAGGTCCCCGGGGTTCAGGCAGGCAGACAGATGCCCCGGTTCAGGCAGACAGGTCCCCAGGGTTCAGGCAGACAGGTCCCCGAGGTTCAGGCAGACAGGTCCCCGAGGTTCAGGCAGACAGGTGCCCGGGTTCAGGCAGACAGGTCCCCAGGGTTCAGGCAGACAGGTCCCTGGGTTCAGGCAGACAGGTCCCCGGGGTTCAGGTAGACAGGTCCCCAGGGTTCAGGCAGACATGTCCCCGCAGTTCAGGCAGATAGGTCCCCGAGGTTCAGGTAGACAGGTCCCCGGGGTTCAGGCAGGCAGACAGGTGCCCAGGTTTCAGGCAGACAGGTCCCCGAGGTTCAGACAGACAGGTCCCCGGGGTTCAGACAGACAGGTGCCCGGGTTCAGGCAGACAGGTCCCCAGGGTTCAGGCAGACAGGTCCCCGAGGTTCAGGCAGACAGGTCCCCGAGGTTCAGGCAGACAGGTGCCCGGGTTCAGGCAGACAGGTCCCCAGGGTTCAGGCAGACAGGTCCCTGGGTTCAGGCAGACAGGTCCCCGGGGTTCAGGTAGACAGGTCCCCAGGGTTCAGGCAGACATGTCCCCGCAGTTCAGGCAGACAGGTCCCCGAGGTTCAGGTAGAAAGGTCCCCGGGGTTCAGGCAGGCAGACAGGTGCCCAGGTTTCAGGCAGACAGGTCCCCGAGGTTCAGACAGACAGGTCCCCGGGGTTCAGACAGACAGGTGCCCGGGTTCAGGCAGACAGGTCCCCAGGGTTCAGGCAGACAGGTCCCCGGGATTCAGGCAGACAGGTCCCCAGGGTTCAGGCAGACATGTCCCCGCAGTTCAGGCAGACAGGTCCCCGAGGTTCAGGTAGACAGGTCCCCGGGGTTCAGGCAGACAGGTCCGCAGTGTTCAGGCAGACAGGTCCCCGAGGTTCAGACAGACAGGTCCCCAGGGTTCAGGCAGACAGGTCCCTGGGTTCAGGCAGACAGGTCCCCGGGGTTCAGGTAGACAGGTCCCCAGGGTTCAGGCAGACATGTCCCCGCAGTTCAGGCAGACAGGTCCCCGAGGTTCAGGTAGACAGGTCCCCGGGGTTCAGGCAGGCAGACAGGTGCCCAGGTTTCAGGCAGACAGGTCCCCGAGGTTCAGACAGACAGGTCCCCGGGGTTCAGACAGACAGGTGCCCGGGTTCAGGCAGACAGGTCCCCAGGGTTCAGGCAGACAGGTCCCCGGGGTTCAGGCAGACAGGTCCCCAGGGTTCAGGCAGACATGTCCCCGCAGTTCAGGCAGACAGGTCCCCGAGGTTCAGGTAGACAGGTCCCCGGGGTTCAGGCAGACAGGTCCGCAGGGTTCAGGCAGACAGGTCCCCGAGGTTCAGACAGACAGGTCCCCGGGGTTCAGACAGACAGGTGCCCGGGTTCAGGCAGACAGGTCCCCAGGGTTCAGGCAGACAGGTCCCCGAGGTTCAGGCAGACAGGTCCCCGAGGTTCAGGCAGACAGGTGCCCGGGTTCAGGCAGACAGGTCCCCAGGGTTCAGGCAGACAGGTCCCTGGGTTCAGGCAGACAGGTCCCCGGGGTTCAGGTAGACAGGTCCCCAGGGTTCAGGCAGACATGTCCCCGCAGTTCAGGCAGACAGGTCCCCGAGGTTCAGGTAGAAAGGTCCCCGGGGTTCAGGCAGGCAGACAGGTGCCCAGGTTTCAGGCAGACAGGTCCCCGAGGTTCAGACAGACAGGTCCCCGGGGTTCAGACAGACAGGTGCCCGGGTTCAGGCAGACAGGTCCCCAGGGTTCAGGCAGACAGGTCCCCGGGATTCAGGCAGACAGGTCCCCAGGGTTCAGGCAGACATGTCCCCGCAGTTCAGGCAGACAGGTCCCCGAGGTTCAGGTAGACAGGTCCCCGGGGTTCAGGCAGACAGGTCCGCAGTGTTCAGGCAGACAGGTCCCCGAGGTTCAGACAGACAGGTCCCCGGGGTTCAGACAGACAGATGCCCGGGTTCAGGCAGACAGGTCCCCAGGGTTCAGGCAGACAGGTCCCCGGGGTTCAGGCAGACAGGTCCCCGAGGTTCAGACAGACAGGTCCCCGGGGTTCAGGTAGACAGCTGCCCGGGTTCAGGCAGACAGCTCCCAAGGTTCAGACAGACAGGTCCCCGGGTTTCAGGTAGACAGGTCCTTGGGGTTCAGGCAGGCATACAGATGCCTGGGATCAGGCAGATAGGGCCACAGGGTTCAGGCAGACAGGACCCCGGGTTCAGGTAGACGGGTCCCCAAGGTTCAGACAGACAGGTCCCCAGGGTTCAGGCAGACAGGTCCACGAGGTTCAGACAGACAGGTCCCCGAGGTTCAGGCAGACAGGTCCCTGGGTTCAGGCAGACAGGTCCCCGGGATTCAGGTAGACTGGTCCCCGAGGTTCAGGAGGACGGGTCCCCAAGGTTCAGACAGACAGGTCCCCAGGTTTCAGGCAGACAGGTCCACGAGGTTCAGAAAGACAGGTCCCCGAGGTTCAGGCAGACAGGTCCCTGGGTTCAGGCAGACAGGTCCCCGGGGTTCAGGTAGACAGGTGCCCGGGTTCAGGCAGACAGGTCCCAGGGTTCAGGCAGACAGGTCCCCGGTGTTCAGGTAGACAGGCCCCCGGGGTTCAGGCAGACAGGTCCCCTGGGTTCAGGCAGGCAGACAGATGCCCCGGTTCAGGCAGACAGGTCCCCAGGGTTCAGGCAGACAGGTCCCCGAGGTTCAGGCAGACAGGTCCCCGAGGTTCAGGCAGACAGGTGCCCGGGTTCAGGCAGACAGGTCCCCAGGGTTCAGGCAGACAGGTCCCTGGGTTCAGGCAGACAGGTCCCCGGGGTTCAGGTAGACAGGTCCCCAGGGTTCAGGCAGACATGTCCCCGCAGTTCAGGCAGACAGGTCCCCGAGGTTCAGGTAGACAGGTCTCCGGGGTTCAGGCAGGCAGACAGGTGCCCAGGTTTCAGGCAGACAGGTCCCCGAGGTTCAGACAGACAGGTCCCCGGGGTTCAGACAGACAGGTGCCCGGGTTCAGGCAGACAGGTCCCCAGGGTTCAGGCAGACAGGTCCCCGGGGTTCAGGCAGACAGGTCCCCAGGGTTCAGGCAGACATGTCCCCGCAGTTCAGGCAGACAGGTCCCCGAGGTTCAGGTAGACAGGTCCCCGGGGTTCAGGCAGACAGGTCCGCAGGGTTCAGGCAGACAGGTCCCCGAGGTTCAGACAGACAGGTCCCCGGGGTTCAGACAGACAGGTGCCCGGGTTCAGGCAGACAGGTCCCCAGGGTTCAGGCAGACAGGTCCCCGGGGTTCAGGCAGACAGGTCCCCGAGGTTCAGGCAGACAGGTCCCCGAGGTTCAGACAGACAGGTCCCTGGGGTTCAGGTAGACAGGTCACCAAGGTTCAGGCAGACAGGTCCCCGGAGTTCAGGTAGACAGGTCCCCAAGGTTCAGGCAGACAGGTCCCCGGGGTTCAGGCAGACAGGTCCCCAGCGTTCAGGCAGACAGGTCCCCGAGGTTCAGACAGACAGGTCCCTGGGGTTCAGGTAGACAGGTGCCCGGGTTCAGGCAGACAGGTCCCAAGGTTCAGACAGACAGGTCCCCGGGGTTCAGGCAGGCAGACAGGTGCCCGGGTTCCGGCAGACAGGTCCCCAGGGTTCAGGCAGACAGGTCCCCGAGGTTCAGGCAGACAGGTCCCCGAGGATCAGGCAGACAGGTGCCCGGGTTCAGGCAGACAGGTCCCCAGGGTTCAGGCAGACAGGTCCCCGAGGTTCAGACAGACAGGTCCCCGGGGTTCAGGTAGACAGGTCCCCGCGGTTCAGGCAGACAGGTCCCCGAGGTTCAGGTAGACAGGTCCCCAGGGTTCAGGCAGACAGGTCCCCGGGGTTCAGGCAGACAGGTCCCTGGGTTCAGGCAGACAGGTCCCCGGGGTTCAGGTAGACAGGTCCCCAGGGTTCAGGCAGACAGGTCCCCGGGGTTCAGGCAGACAGGTCCCCGAGGTTCAGACAGACAGGTCCCCGGGGTTCAGGTAGACACGTGCCCGGGTTCAGGCAGACAGGTCCCCAGGGTTCAGGCAGACAGGTCCCCGAGGTTCAGACAGACAGGTCCCCGAGGTTCAGGCAGACAGGTTCCTGGGTTCAGGCAGACAGGTCCCCGGGGTTCAGGTAGACAGGTCCCCAGGGTTCAGGCAGACAGGTCCCCGCAGTTCAGGTAGACAGGTCCCTAAGGTTCAGGCAGACAGGTCCCCTTGGTTCAGGCAGACAGGTCCCCAGGGTTCAGGCAGACAGGTCCCCGAGGTTCAGACAGACAGGTCCCCGGGGTTCAGGTAGACAGGTGCACGGGTTCAGGCAGACAGGTCCCAAGGTTCAGACAGACAGGTCCCCGGGGTTCAGGTAGACAGGTCCTCGGGGTTCAGGCAGGCATACAGGTGCCTGGGTTCAGACAGATAGGGCCCCAGGGTTCAGGCAGACAGGTCCCCGGGTTCAGGTAGACGGGTCCCCAAGGTTCAGACAGACAGGTCCCCAGGGTTCAGGCAGACAGGTCCACGAGGTTCAGACAGACAGGTCCCCGAGGTTCAGGCAGACAGGTCCCTGGGTTCAGGCAGACAGGTCCCCGTGGTTCAGGTAGACAGGTCCCCAGGGTTCAGGCAGACAGGTCCCCGGGGTTCAGGCAGACAGGTCCCCGAGGTTCAGACAGACAGGTCCCCGGGGTTCAGTTAGACAGGTGCCCGGGTTCAGGCAGACAGGTCCCAGGGTTCAGGCAGACAGGTCCCCGGGGTTCAGGTAGACAGGTCCCCGGGGTTCAGGCAGACAGGTCCCCAGGGTTCAGGCAGACAGGTCCCCGAGGTTCAGACAGACAGGTCCCCGAGGTTCAGGCAGACAGGTCCCTGGGTTCAGGCAGACAGGTCCCCGGGGTTCAGGTAGACAGGTCCCCAGGGTTCAGGCAGACAGGTCCCCGCAGTTCAGGTAGACAGGTCCCGAAGGTTCAGGCAGACAGGTCCCCTTGGTTCAGGCAGACAGGTCCCCAGGGTTCAGGCAGACAGGTCCCCGGGGTTCAGGTAGACAGGTCCCCAGGGTTCAGGCAGACAGGTCCCCGCGGTTCAGGCAGACAGGTCCCTGGGTTCAGGCAGACAGGTCCCCGGGGTTCAGGTAGACAGGTCCCCAGGGTTCAGGCAGACAGGTCCCCGGGGTTCAGGCAGACAGGTCCCCGAGGTTCAGACAGACAGGTCCCCGGGGTTCAGGTAGACACGTGCCCGGGTTCAGGCAGACAGGTCCCCAGGGTTCAGGCAGACAGGTCCCCGAGGTTCAGACAGACAGGTCCCCGAGGTTCAGGCAGACAGGTTCCTGGGTTCAGGCAGACAGGTCCCCGGGGTTCAGGTAGACAGGTCCCCAGGGTTCAGGCAGACAGGTCCCCGCAGTTCAGGTAGACAGGTCCCGAAGGTTCAGGCAGACAGGTCCCCTTGGTTCAGGCAGACAGGTCCCCAGGGTTCAGGCAGACAGGTCCCCGAGGTTCAGACAGACAGGTCCCCGGGGTTCAGGTAGACAGGTGCACGGGTTCAGGCAGACAGGTCCCAAGGTTCAGACAGACAGGTCCCCGGGGTTCAGGTAGACAGGTCCTCGGGGTTCAGGCAGGCATACAGGTGCCTGGGTTCAGACAGATAGGGCCCCAGGGTTCAGGCAGACAGGTCCCCGGGTTCAGGTAGACGGGTCCCCAAGGTTCAGACAGACAGGTCCCCAGGGTTCAGGCAGACAGGTCCACGAGGTTCAGACAGACAGGTCCCCGAGGTTCAGGCAGACAGGTCCCTGGGTTCAGGCAGACAGGTCCCCGGGGTTCAGGTAGACAGGTCCCCAGGGTTCAGGCAGACAGGTCCCCGGGGTTCAGGCAGACAGGTCCCCGAGGTTCAGACAGACAGGTCCCCGGGGTTCAGTTAGACAGGTGCCCGGGTTCAGGCAGACAGGTCCCAGGGTTCAGGCAGACAGGTCCCCGGGGTTCAGGTAGACAGGTCCCCGGGGTTCAGGCAGACAGGTCCCCAGGGTTCAGGCAGACAGGTCCCCGAGGTTCAGACAGACAGGTCCCCGAGGTTCAGGCAGACAGGTCCCTGGGTTCAGGCAGACAGGTCCCCGGGGTTCAGGTAGACAGGTCCCCAGGGTTCAGGCAGACAGGTCCCCGCAGTTCAGGTAGACAGGTCCCGAAGGTTCAGGCAGACAGGTCCCCTTGGTTCAGGCAGACAGGTCCCCAGGGTTCAGGCAGACAGGTCCCCGAGGTTCAGACAGACAGGTCCCCGGGGTTCAGGTAGACAGGTGCCCGGATTCAGGCAGACAGGTCCCAAGGTTCAGACAGACAGGTCCCCGGGGTTCAGGTAGACAGCTCCTCGGGGTTCAGGCAGGCATACAGGTGCCTGGGTTCAGGCAGATAGGGCCCCAGGTTTCAGGCAGACAGGTCCCCGGGTTCAGGTAGACGGGTCCCCAAGGTTCAGACAGACAGGTCCCCAGGGTTCAGGCAGACAGGTCCACGAGGTTCAGACAGACAGGTCCCCGAGGTTCAGGCAGACAGGTCCCTGGGTTCAGGCTGACAGGTCCCCGGGGTTCAGGTAGACAGGTCCCCAGGGTTCAGGCAGACAGGTCCCCGGGGTTCAGGCAGACAGGTCCCTGGGCTCAGGCAGACAGGTCCCCGGGGTTCAGGTAGACAGGTCCCCAGGGTTCAGGCAGACAGGTCCCCGGGGTTCAGGCAGACAGGTCCCCGAGGTTCAGACAGACAGGTCCCCGAGGTTCAGGCAGACAGGTCCCTGGGTTCAGGCAGACAGGTCCCCGGGGTTCAGGTAGACAGGTCCCCAGGGTTCAGGCAGACAGGTCCCCGCAGTTCAGGTGGACAGGTCCCCAAGGTTCAGGCAGACAGGTCCCCTTGGTTCAGGCAGACAGGTCCCCAGGGTTCAGGCAGACAGGTCCCCGAGGTTCAGACAGACAGGTCCCCGGTGTTCAGGTAGACAGGTGCACGGGTTCAGGCAGACAGGTCCCAAGGTTCAGACAGACAGGTCCCCGGGGTTCAAGTAGACAGATCCTCGGGGTTCAGGCAGGCATACAGGTGCCTGGGTTCAGACAGATAGGGCCCCAGGGTTCAGGCAGACAGGTCCCCGGGTTCAGGTAGACGGGTCCCCAAGGTTCAGACAGACAGGTCCCCAGGGTTCAGGCAGACAGGTCCACGAGGTTCAGACAGACAGGTCCCCGAGGTTCAGGCAGACAAGTCCCTGGGTTCAGGCAGACAGGTCCCCGGGGTTCAGGTAGACAGGTCCCCAGGGTTCAGGCAGACAGGTCCCCGGGGTTCAGGCAGACAGGTCCCCGAGGTTCAGACAGACAGGTCCCCGGGGTTCAGGTAGACAGGTGCCCGGGTTCAGGCAGACAGGTCCCAGGGTTCAGGCAGACAGGTCCCCGGGGTTCAGGTAGACAGGTCCCCAGGTTTCAGGCAGACAGGTCCCCGGGGTTCAGGCAGGCAGACAGATGCCCCGGTTCAGGCAGACAGGTCCCCAGGGTTCAGGCAGACAGGTCCCCGAGGTTCAGGCAGACAGGTCCCCGAGGTTCAGGCAGACAGGTGCCCGGGTTCAGGCAGACAGGTCCCCAGGGTTCAGGCAGACAGGGCCCTGGGTTCAGGCAGACAGGTCCCCGGGGTTCGGGTAGACAGGTCCCCAGGGTTCAGGCAGACAGGTCCCCGCAGTTCAGGCAGACAGGTCCCCGAGGTTCAGGTAGACAGGTCCCCGGGGTTCAGGTAGACAGGTCCCCGAGGTTCAGGCAGACAGGTACCCAGGGTTCAGGCAGACAGGTCCCCGAGGTTCAGGCAGACAGCTCCCCAAGGTTCAGACACAGAGGTCCCCAGGGTTCAGGCAGACAGGTCCCCAGTGTTCAGGCAGACAGGTCCCCAGGGTTCAGACAGACAGGTCCCCGGGGTTCAGGTAGACGGGTCCCCGGGGTTCAGGCAGACAGGTCCCCAGGGTTCAGGCAGACAGGTCCCCGAGGTTCAGGCAGACAGGTCCCCAGGGTTCAGGCAGACAGGTCCCCGAGGTTCAGGCAGAGAGGTCCCCAGGTTCAGGCAGACAGGTCCCCAGGGTTCAGTCAGACAGGTCCCCAGCGTTCAGACAGACCAGTCCCCAAGGTTGAGGCAGACAGGTCCCCAGGGTTCAGGCAGACAGGTCCCCGAGGTTCAGACAGACAGGTCCCTGGGGTTCAGGTAGACAGGTCCCCGGGTTTCAGGCAGACAGGTCCCCAGGGTTCAGGCAGACAGTTCCCCGAGGTTCAGACAGACAGGTCCCCGAGGTCAGACAGACAGGTCCCCGGGGTTCAGGTAGACAGGTCCCAGGGGTTCAGGCAGACAGGTCCCCAGGGTTCAGGGAGACAGGTCCCCGAGTTTCAGACAGACAGGTCCCTGGGGTTCAGGCAGACAGGTCCCCGAATTTCAGGCAGACAGGTCCCCAAGGTTCAGACAGACAGCTCCCCGGGGTTCAGGTAGACAGGTCCCCAAGGTTCAGACAGACAGCTCCCCGGGGTTCAGGTAGACAGGTCCCCAAGGTTCAGACAGACAGGTCCCCGGGGTTCAGACAGACTGGTCCCCGGGGTTCAGGTAGACAGGTCCCCAAGGTTCAGACAGACAGGTCCCCGGGGTTCAGGCAGACAGGTCCCCAGGGTTCAGGCAGACAGGTCCCCAAGGTTCAGACGGACAGGTCCCCGGGGTTCAGGTAGACAGGTCCCCAAGGTTCAGACTGACAGGTCCCCGGGGTTCAGGTAGACAGGTCCCCAAGGTTCAGACAGACACGTCCCTGGGTTCAGGCAGACAGGTCCCCAAGGTTCAGGCAGACACGTCCCTGGGTTCAGGCAGACATGTCCGCGAGGTTCAGACAGACAGGTCCCCGGGGTTCAGGTAGACAGGTCCCCGAGGTTCAGGCAGACAGTTCCCCGGCTTCAGTCAGACAGGCTAGATAAGCTGGCAGAGAGCCCTCCCTGGGCAGGCTGCATATATCCTGGGTAGGGCCCCCCCCAGGCGGAAACACCGGACGCCTGGGCAAGGCGCGAACCCCTAGACGGATGCGGGGCACAATCTCAGGGTTCGGGCAGAAGAGGAGGATGGGGCAGAACCACTGCGGGGCAGCGGCAGGTCGGCCGGACCTGCCCGACAGAGGCAAGGGGTAGGAACGGGCAGAACCACTGTCGGGCAGTGGCAGGTCGCCCGGACCTGCCCGACGGAGGCGAGTGATAGGAACGGGCAATAGGTCCAGGGTGACCAACACAACAGCCATGACAACGGGAAATTCAGAAACGGCCGGCAGACAGCATGACCGCGCGAAAAACAAACGAGCGGAGAAGCAGGACCAGCACATGGGAAGAAAGGTGGGGGAGCGGGCCAATCTGGTAGTACTGGCATGGGGCAGAGAAGCATGATGAAGAGAAGATCTGAGCCCGGGTGGGATCACAGAATGCAAAGCAGAGTTCGGAGCCAGTGGAGAAACGGGAAACAGAACAAAACGACCACCCGCCTGGTCCCAGTCCCAAGGCCCCTTATATACACCTGCAGCTCAATGAGTTACAGGTGTGTCTCCTTGAGCCAGGAGGGTCCGAACTAGATCACGAGTGACGGGAGGGACAACTGCAGGACTCGGAGCCCAGAGCCCTTGGACCGGATCAAAACCCGGAACGTGGTTCCGGACCAGACCCTGACACACTGTTACTATTGGGTGGTCTATTAAAAAACACCCAGTAGAGTTATTGACCCCTTCCTGTTCCTAACTTCCGCTCACAGAGACTCGATGGACAATCCCTCCATGTCTTCCTCCTTTTCTGCAGCTGTGACACTATCTCTGATCAACAGTGCCATGTCCCACCTCCTTTGCCTCCCTCCCTGTCCTTTCTGAAACACCTAAAGCCTGGCACTTGAAGTAACCATTCCTGCCCCTGAGCCATCCAAGTCTCTAATGGCCACAACATCACAGCTCCAAGTGCTGATCCACGCTCTAAGCTCATCCGCTTTATTCATGATACTCCTCACATTAAAGTAGACACATCTCAAACCATCGGACTGAGCGCATCCCTTCTCTATCCTCCCTTTCACACTGCCTCCAAATTTTCTCTATTTGTGAGCCTTTCCTCCATCACTTTAGTTTGGTTCCCACTCCCCAGCAATTCTAGTTTAAACTCTCCCCAATAGCCTTAGCAAATCTTCCCACTAAGATTCAAGTGCAACCCGTCCTTATTGTACAGGTCACATCTGCCCCAGAAGAGTTCCCAATGATCCAGAAATCTGAATCCCTACCCCCTGCTCCAATCCCTCAGCCATGCATTTATCCTCCATGTCACTCTATTCCTATATTCACTGTCACGTGGCACAAGCAGTAATCCCAAGATTACTACCTTTGAGGTCCTGCTTCTCAACTACTTTCCTAACTCCCTGTACTTTTTTTTCTGGACCTCCTCCCTTTTCCTACCTATGTTGTTGGTACCAATATGTACCACGACCTCTGGCTGTTCTCCTTCCCACTTCAAGATGTTGTGGACGCGATCAGAAACATCCCGGACCCTGACACCTGGGAGGCAAATTACCATCCAAGTTTCTTTCCTGCATCCACAGAATCGCCTGTCTGACCCCCTGACTACAGGATAGGCTAGAAACAAACTGCTAGAGGAACTCAGCAGGTCAAGTCAAGTTTATTGTCATTTTGACCATAAACTGCTGGTACAGTACACAGTAAAAATGAAACAACATTCCTCCAGGACCCTGGTGCTACATGAAACAACACAAAACTACACTAGACTATGTGAGACACCACAAGGCTACACTAAACTACGTAAAACAACATTAAACTGCACTAGACTACAAAACTGCACAGGACTACATAAAGTGCACAAAACAGTGCAGGGCAGTACAATAATTAATAAACAAGATGATAGGCACCGTAGAGGGCAAGTTACAATATAATAATAAATGATGTAGATGTCAGTCTAGACTCTGAGTGAGTATTGAGGTGTCTGAATGCTTGGGGGAAGAAACCGTTGCACAGTCAGGCAGCGTTTGGGGATAGCTGATGTTTCGGGTCCAAACTCTGCATTAGCTGAGGATAGGGGCTGGGGAAATAACTAGAGTAACCAGAAGATTCACTACCTCTGGACATTTTCATTTCCCGGGCTTGGCCTAAATCCCCTGCACATCACTGGTAAGTGAGGGGATGAAGGAGGGAGGTGAGAAAGGGAAGATAAGATTACTTGGAAACTCACACAAAGTGCTGAAGGAATTCAGCAGAACAGGCAGCACCTATCGAGGGGAATAAACAGTTGATGTTTTGGGCTGACACTGTTGTCTGACCTGCTGAGTTCCTCCAGCAATTTGAATGTCTATTACTGAAGACTTCTAGTATCTGCAAAATCCCTTGAGTCTCTGTGGATGGTTACTTGGGACAGTAATGCACGTTCCATGTCAAAGTCAAATTTATTGTCACAACCATACATATGGGTAGAAATGTGATAAAAATTAGCATCAGCAGTACATGACAGACTTCAACTAACATGAACATAAATGGTACAAAATTTACACACATACAAAGATAAACAACAAAGTGACCATAATGGCACTGGCACAAGTTGAGGGAGAGATAGAGGAATACAGTCTGAGGTAATGTTGAACGAGAGGTAGAGGAATACAGTCTGAGGTCATGTTGAGGGAGAGGTAGAGGAATACAGTCTGAGGTCATGTTGAGGGAGAGGTAGAGGAATACAGTCTGAGGTAATGTTGAGCGAGAGGTAGAGGAATACAGTCAGAGGTCATGTTGAGGGAGAGGTAGAGGAATACAGTCTGAGGTCATGTTGAGGGAGAGGTAGAGGAATACAGTCTGAGGTCATGTTGAGTGAGAGGTAGAGGAATACAGTCTGAGGTCATGTTGAGGGAGAGGTAGAGGAATACAGTCAGAGGTCATGTTGAGGGAGAGGTAGAGGAATACAGTCTGAGGTCATGTTGAGGGAGAGGTAGAGGAATACAGTCTGAGGTCATGTTGAGGGAGAGGTAGAGGAATACAGTCTGAGGTCATGTTGAGGGAGAGGTAGAGGAATACAGTCTGAGGTAATGTTGAGGGAGAGGTAGAGGAATACAGTCTGAGGTCATGTTGAGGGAGAGGTAGAGGAATACAGTCTGAGGTAATGTTGAACGAGAGGTAGAGGAATACAGTCTGAGGTAATGTTGAGGGAGAGGTGGAGGAATACAGTCTGAGGTCATGTTGAGGGAGAGGTAGAGGAATACAGTCAGAGGTCATGTTGAGGGAGAGGTAGAGGAATACAGTCAGAGGTCATGTTGAGGGAGAGGTAGAGGAATACAGTCTGAGGTCATGTTGAGGGAGAGGTAGAGGAATACAGTCTGAGGTAATGTTGAGGGAGAGGTAGAGGAATACAGTCTGAGGTCATGTTGAGCGAGAGGTAGAGGAATACAGTCTGAGGTAATGTTGAGCGAGAGGTAGAGGAATACAGTCTGAGGTCATGTTGGAAATTTTCAGGTCAGTCCAACAAGCTGACAGCAGAGGGGAAGCTGAATTGAACATTGAGGTTTGGGCCCTCAGGCTACTATGGGCTAACAGATTGCCAGGATTAATCGCTGTTTAAGGATTACCTCGATTATTAAAATCCAGATGGACAGTCCACCTGCCAGGTAAAAAATCTTCTCCATTTTGGGTGCAAGTAGATTGAAGCAGCCCTGAGAGAAAGGAAAGAGAAAAAAGTGTTTCAAGGTTTGTTGTGTCATACGGGAAAACACAACAGTTCTGGCTATTAATCCTTGGCAATGATGCCCACCTGGGCAGAATGAAGCTACACAGGGGATGGATTTACCACAGTACTCGGCTGTGGAGTAATAACGCATAGAAACAGGCCCTTTGGCCCAACATATCCATGCCAACTCCGCTGCCCAGCCAGTTAGTCCTATCTAAACCTCTCCTATCTCTGGAGTTACCAGGATGGCTTTTAAATGTTACCAAAGTGCTGGTGTCAACCACTATTCCCACAGCTCATTCCAAATAATCCCCTCCCAATGTGTGAAGGAGATGCTTCAGATCTCTCACCTCTGATATTAAACCCATGCCCTCTTGTTTTTAATGTCCCATCCTTGGGGGGAAATTCAGCCTGTTCTTGCCCCCTCATAATCAGAGGTGGAATGGTAGCTTAGCAGTTCGTTCCTTGCTTTACAGCATAGACTGTAAGACTGGGGTTCGATTTCTACCTCTGGCTGTAGGGAGTTGGTACATCCTCGGCCTGACGTGTGGCTTTCCTCCCAGGTTCCAAAGATGTTTGGGTTCGGGTAGTGTGTTGTGAGCATGTCATGATGGTGCCAGGAGCATGACAACACCTCTGGGCCTGCCCAACCTCTGGGTGGAAAAAAATCTTGCGCAACTCCCATTTAAATTTCCTACCCTCCCCCCACCCCCATCTCAATCCTAAACCCTCAGGTCAGATATCAGTGTTCTCGGGAAAGGTTACTCTCTATCTGCTTTATTTACACCCTTACTAATTTTGTTTGCCTCAATCAAGCAGTCCCTCAGCTTTCTCCACTCCATGGATTACCCTGTGATTTTACAATTGATACAGTAGGGAGGCTGCATTCATCGGAGCATATTGAGATTATAAATTTAAACATGTTTAAATCTGTGTTTTAAAGGCAACTACAGCTCGTTCTGCTATAATGGGACTTTCTATGACCGTAAACATTTTTAGGAAAATTGACTATTGTGTTGTAGCAGAATTACCTGTTATTTATTTTATGTTTCGTTTGAGCTTAGACTTTCGATATTTCTAAATTTGCTGGTGAACATTGACATTAAGAATGTTTGCAATTCATAAAGTTATGCATCACAGAAACAGACCCTTGGGTCCAATTTGACCACGCTGGTCAGGGAGTCTACCTCAAATAGTCCCATTTCCCCATATTTGGGCCCTATTGCTCTAAATTCTTTCCTATCCATAAATACATTAATTCCACATACATATCAGGAACATAGCTTGTTCATAAGCAGAGGACATACTGTAGTGCAAAAGCAGTGAGTAATGTTTTCAGTTGGTAAGGATCAGAGTAAGTGTTTTCCATACCTGAGTGTTGATGTATTTGCTTTCACCAGCGATGCAGTGAACTACATTGAGTATTTCCTCATTCTGTGCGGACTTGTTCCTTTTGCAACAAGCCTCTGGCACATCGTAGGTAGGGTTGAATAGAATGAAATTTATCGCATTAAGGAAATCATTTGGCCCACTCACTCCACAGCATTTAAACTAAAATAAAACAAACATGAGAATTGGTTTCACAGAACAAATAGCAGGGCATTCATTGAAGGTGTTTGGGCATCTGCAGATGATGCTGCTACAGAGGAGCTTGGCCATGAAGGCAGAATTTACAGAAGTCTGAGAATGCAAACCAGCAAGACTCAAGGACAGGTTTATCCTCTTGAATGGATCTTTCCTTATCAAAACAATGCAGTCTTCGCTCTTGATCTCTCAGTTATCTCACTGTGGCCCTTGCACCTATTTTGTCTACCTGAACTGCACGTTATTGAGATGAAGTGTGGCGTTAGCACTTCCATCCCTTCACGGCGTGTCGCTCAGCTATCCCCCACTTTAACTCCAGCCTAATCATGGGACAATTTACAACGACCAATTAGCCTCCCAAATGTCTTTGGACTGTGGGAGGAAACCGGAGCATCCAGAGGAAACACGCGGTCACAGGGAGAACGTACAAAGTCCTAATGGGAAGCACCAGGAATTCAACTGTGAAGCATTGTTTTAACCTCTATGCTACTGTGCCAGCCATCTCTGTAACACTACACTGGTTCATTATCTTCGCAGGTACTGAGGCACAATATACTGAGGGAATGGAATAAACAGAAACCAATGCTACAGTTGCAGGGAAACTGCACTGCCAGTGGACAGTAAGGTGCAAGTGCCATGTCAAAATAGACTGACAGATCATCTTTATTGTACAAGTGGTCTCTCAGGAACCTTATAGCAGTGGGATAGAAGCTGTCCTTGTGCCTAGTGGTGCTTGTTTTCAAGTTGTTCTATCTTCTGACTGAGAGAGGGAGAAGAGAGAGTGACCAAGGGGAGAGGAGCCTTTGATTACTTTGACTGCTTTACCAAGCCAGTGAGCACAGAATCCATGGGAGGGAGACTGGTTTCCATGAGAAACTGGGCTGTGTTCACAACTCTCTGCAATTTCTTGCCATCTCAAGTAAAACTGTTGCCGTATCAAGTTGTGATATATTTGGTTAGAACGCTGACAGTGGTGCTTCTGTGAAAATAGTGAGAGTTCTCAGACACATGATCAATTTCCCAAGTTTTCTGATGTGCCTTCTTGGCCATAACATCTATGTGACTGGATCAGGACAAATTATTGGTGATATTTACACTCCAGAACGAAGTTCTCAACTATCTTCACCTCTGCACCATTGATATGTACAGGAGAGTGTATTCTGCCCTCTTATAAGGGTTAAGGACCAACTATGTTGTTTCCCTGATATTGAGGGAAAGATTGTGATCCAGACACCATACTATTAGGCTCTGTATCTCTTTTCTGTGCTCCACCACATTGTTATGTAAGATCCAGCCTCTACGGTAGTGTCTTCTGCAAACCTGTAGGTGGGGTGAGAGCAGAACCTGGCCACACAGTCATGAATGTGTGGGGAACAATGGAGGGGTTGAGGACACAGCACCATGTGTGGCACACTATTCTGCCTTTCTTTTTACTAACTCAAAACACTTATGTATGAGTGATCTGTCCGGATGGCACAAAAAAAACAAAAGCTTTTCACTGTATCTTGGTACACATGACAATATTAAAATACAGCATCTCACAGCTTGGACTGCCATACCCGTACCTTGGAGCTTAGCACTCCAGTCTAAAGGTTGAGTGAGCTATGGCTTCCTCCTTACAGTGAAGGAGGAAGACAGGTTACTTGGTAGAGGTGTACAAGGTTATAAGAGGATAGCCAAAACAACAAAACATCAAAACAGATGACACCCTTTTAAGGAGAGTGAAAAAAATTTGGTGGAGGTAGGTTTTTTTGACAGAGAGTGGTGGGTGCGTGAAACATGCTGCTGGGGTGGAGGGAGAGGCCAATACATTAGTGGCTCTTAAGAGACTTTTAGGCGGGAGTGTAGATTAAAGAAAAATCTAAGGTTATTGGGCAGTGTAAAAGAGATGGAATAGGTTACAAGGACAGCACAACACTGTGGGCCGAAGGGCCTGTACAGTGCTGTACTATTCTAAGTCTATGTTTTGTCTATGTCTCTCTTGCCACTGCACACAATGCTGCAGGAAGGACAGTCCCACCATTAACTACCTACAGGCTCTATGCTGGTAAATTTCCTGTAGAGCCATGGAGTTGACAGCACAGAGACAAGCCCTACGGACATCAGTCCGTGCCAACCATCCCACATTAAATCCACTTCTGCTTTCTCCCCACGTTCTCCTCACCCACACATTAGAAGTGACTTTAAACTATGCACAATTCTGCAAGTGTGACCTCATCAATGCCTTATGCAACTGCCACACAGTCACAACTCTTATTCTCAGTAACACAAAACATTTCTCAGTTTCTGGAAATCCAGAGTGGCTCAAACAAAATGCTGAAGTTCCTCCTTCTCCGCAGCATCTGTGTTCAAGATGAGATACAGCATTCCAGGACATCTGGTGTATCCACCTTCAAAGAACGTGGTTTCCCTTCCTCCACCATTGATGCTGCCCTCATCGCCATCCGCTCCATTTCCCAGACATCTGCCCTCACCTCATCTTCCCACCACCCTAACAGGGGTAGAGTTCCCCTTGTCCTTATCTACAATGCCATAAGTCTCCACAGGACATCATTCATAACTTCTATAACTTCCATCATCTTCAACTAGATCTTACCATTAAACACATCTTCCGCTCCCTGCCCACTCTCTGCTTTCTGTAGGGGTCACTATCTCTGTGACACCCTTGTCCCCCCAAAGTTTAAAAGCACAAAGTAAATTTATTATCAAAGTATGTGTATGTCACCATGTACAACTCTGAGATATATTTCTTTGCAGACATTCACAGTAGAGCAGAGAAATACAATAGAAACATTGAAAAACTACACACAAAGACTGACACATAACCAATGTGCAAAAGAAAATAACCGTGCAAATACAATAAATAAATAATATTGAGACCAAGAGTTCCAGACTGAGTCTGTAGGTTGTAATCAGTTCAGAGTTGAGGTGAGTGATGTTATCCACACTGGTTCAGGAGCCTGATCATTGAAGGGTAATAACTGTCCCTGAAGCTGATGGTGTGGGACTTCAGACTCCTGTACATTTTCCCCAGTGCCAGCAGTGAGAAAAGAGCATGGCTTGGATGGTAGATGCTGCTTTCTTGTGGTAGTGCTCCTTGTAGATGTGCTCTCCTTATAGAGAGCTTTTCTTGTGATGGTCTGGGCTGTAGCCACCACTTCGTCCAGGCTTCTGTGTTCTTGGGCACTGGTATTTCCATACCAGGTAATATGCAACCAATTGGTTGCACTGTGCATTTATAGAAGTTCCTCAGAGTTTTAGATGATAAGGAAGTGGAGATACTGCCATGCCTTCTTTGTAATGATATTTATGTGCTAGTCCCAGGACAAATCCTCTAAAATGATAATGCCAAGAAATTTCAAGTTACTGATCCGATCCCTTAATGAAGACTGGTTCATGGATCTTTGGTTTCCTGCTCCTGCAGTCAATAATCATGTATTTGGTGTGGCTGATGATGAGTAAGAGGTTGTTGCTGTGGCACCCTCCGACCAGATTTTCAATCTCCCTCCTACATGCCAAATTATCAGCATACAACACTGGTGACATCAGCAAATTTCATATGGCATTGGAGCTGTACATAGCCTCATTGGCATCAGTAGAAATCATCTCTCCCCCGATCTCCCTTTTGGCACATATTGCTGCAAGCTGGACAAGTGCTGCACCTCTGCCTTTACCTCCTCCATCACCATGATGTAGGGCCCTCAAACAGTCCTTCCAGGTGAGGCAACACTTCACCTGTGAGTCGGTTCTGGTCATCTACTTTATCTAGTGCTCCTATTGCGGCCTTCTCCACATTGAGACCCAATGTAGATTGGGGGCTACTTTGTCGAGCACCTTCACGCCATCTGCCTCAACAGGTAGGTTTCCCAGTGGCCATCCATTTTAATTACACCTCCCATTCCCATTCTGACATGCTGGTCCATTGCCACAATGAGGCCACTCTCAAGTTGGAGGAGCAACACCTCACACTCCATCTGGGTAGCCTCCAACCTGATGGCATGTACAGCAATTTATCTAGCTTTCTGTAATTACCCCCCCCCTTTTCCATTCCCCATTCTAGCCTTTTCCTTCCCTTTTTCTCTTACCTTTTCCCCTCACCTGCCTATCATCTCTCTCTGATGCTCATCCTCCTGCTTTTTCTCTCATGGTCCACTCCCCTTTCCCATCCAATTCATTCTCCTTCAACTCTTCACTCCCAGCTCCTCACTTCATCCCCTCCCCCACCTGACATCTCTTATCACCTGCCAGCTTGTACCTCTTCCCTTCCCCCATCTTCATCTAATGAAGGCTTCTTCCCCCTTCTTCTCCGGTCCTGATGAAGGGTCTTGGCCAGAAATGTCACCTTTTTATACTCCATAGATGCTGCATCACTTACTGATTCCTCCAGCATTTTGTGGCCTTATTCCTATTCTCAGTTTCCTGACTGATAAAGACTAGTGCACCAAAAGTTTTCTTCACCCCCCTGCCTACCTGTGTCACCACTGTTGTGTGCACTGCCAGGAGTTCACCTGTGGAATCTCAACGAATCCCTGCATTTATGAATGATCCAGAAAGTCACATTTTCAAGTTTGCTGATGCCACAGAATCCTGTGGCATTCGTAGCATTGTAGATGGAAGCATTAAATTCCATCAGGTTCATGATGGATGAAAAGGCCAAGTCAATGTGACCAATGGATAACAACACAAAGGCACCAGCATGACAGCTGGGCTTCAACAAAACTAAAATTGTGCAAATTTAGAAAATTAATTTAGTAAATTTCAAGACAGTAATGGGAATGTACAGAGTAAACAGAGAGAAGCTCATTCTGCAGTTGCTTGAGGAATCAACGATGAGGCAATAAACAAGTAGACAAGGTAATACACTAAGAGTGGTGGAAATTTTGGAAACTTCAGGAAATATTGCTGATGCTGGGAAAATACTTCATTTTAAACCCATTTGATTCAGTTTTATTAAGGAGATATGCGGAAAGGATATTCAAAGGCTTTTCCCCAGGGCTGAAATGGCTAGCACGAGAGGGCATAGTTTTAATGTGCTTGGAAGTAGGTACAGAGGAGATGTCAGGGGTAAGTTTTTTACGCAGGGAGTGGTGAGTGCATGGAATGGGCTGCCGGCGACTGTGGTGGAGGCATATTCGATAGGGACTTTTAGGTGACCCCTGGACAGGTACACAGAGCTTAGAAAAATAGAGGGCTATGGGCAAGCCTAGGTATTTCTAAGATAAGGACATGTTCAGCACAGCTTTGTGGGCTGAAGGGACTGTATTGTGTTGTAGGTTTTCTATGTTTCTAAAAGGCAGGACATTGGTTTAGACCACAGATCAGCCTTGATACTACAAGTTCAAGGGGTTAAGTAGTCTTCCCCATTCCAATAACTATATTCAAAAAGAAATATTACATTTTCTCTTCTGACCCCCATGTAGAGGATACATAAATTGGATTGCACCCACTTTTGAACCTGTGTTGGGTTAAGTCCAAAGAGCCAATTAGTAGAAAATGGTGAACTGACCCAATAAATTGTTAAAAGCTGCAACAAAATGATTTGCACAGGAAGAGATGTGGTTCCCATTTAGAAATACATGAACAACTCCCACTGACGTGCCCTTCTTACACTGATAACCAGGAAGTGCTTCAGACCTGAAAAGTACTCTCTTTGTATTATTGTGACCTTTTCACAAAGGTCAAAGTTTGCATCTAAAATTTCCAGTTTCTGCTGCGAGCAAGGGAAGTAGGTGATGTGTTTTCCCGCTGGTCGTAGGACTGATGCTGGGCTAATTCTGCCACGTTAGCATCCAGACTAATTTCCCAATGTATACAATCCCACCCAGAAATGCTTGTGAACATGATCTAAACTGGAAAATTTGTTTATTATTGTCACGTTAACCAAGGTACAGAGAAAAACTTTGTTTCTGCATGCCATCCATACAGATAATTTCAAAACTTAACTCATTTGAGGTAGTACAAGGGGAAAGCTCTAACACAATGTAGAATAAAGTGTTACGGTTACAGTGCAAGTACAGGGCAGGGAGTTAACAAGGTGCAAGAGTAATGACAAGGCACATTGGCAGGTCAAGCATTCATCTTTGATCATCTGTCACATGCTTTTGGAATTATAATTAAATTTCCTGTCCTGTAACTACAACTGCCTGCACATCTCACTAGTTGTATATAGTCTTAAATCTGAAAAGTTTTTTAGAGAAGAGTCCCTGTCCCAACACATGGAAGTAGCAACACACGCTGACCAATTCAAAATTCAAAAGAGATGAGCAGGAGTTGCACTATTGATTACGGAGAACGTGACTGTACTTAGAAAGAGTACCCTAGAGGGGTCACCCATTGAAGCCAGATGGGTTGAAAGAAATGAGATCACTTTGTTGAGGTTATACCACAGACCTCTAAGAATTGTCAGCAAGAATTAGAGGATATGTAGAAAATTAGAGATATGTAAAAAGTCACAGAAAAGTGTAAGAGCAGTGGAGGATTTTAACTTTCCTGATGCCTACTGGGATTGCCAAATTGCAAAGGGCTTAAATGGGTGGAACTTGTGAAGTGTATCTAAGGACATTTTCTATGACAGCATGTGGATAGTTCTACCTTGAGATGGGACAATAGTCAAACTGATCTTGGGAAACAAAACTAGGCAGGGTGATTACCTTGGATAGATTCACCATAATTATGTAAGTTCAAAGGTAGTTAAGGAAAGTGATAAGGTTAGCCCTCCTTTTAAGCTCTTGAATTGGGGGTGGGGTGTTTTTAATAATGCAAGAGAGGGCCTGGGAGCAGATGTTTATGGGGAAAATGATAGCTGACACGTGTTAGTAAAAGATTGCTATTTAGGAAAAGAGAATTAGTAAAAGTTCATGACTAACATAATCTGATAAGGGTGAAAAGCAAGATAGCAAGATCAGAGAACCTTGGATAACATGTGATACTGACGGTTTGATCAGAAATAAAATGATGCATACTGCCGGGTTTAGGAACTCAGATCAAAGCAGTCTCTTAAAGAAGATGGTGTGTGTAAGAGTGAACTTAACAAACAAGTTAGGAGGGCAAAAAGGAGCTATGAACTAACCTTGGCAAGTCCAATTGAGGAGAATCCCAGTCATTCTGTAAGTGTATGAGGTGCAAGAGTGTAGCCAGGTAAAGAGTGGGCCCCCTTAAAGACTAAGGCAGTAATCCATGTGTGGATCCAGGGTCCTAAATAAATATTTCCCATCTGTATTCATCAAGGAGGACATGAAGGAAAGCGATTTCAGGGATGGAATTGGATCATTTGGAGCAGGTCAGTAATAAAGAAGTGGAGGCGGCAGAAATCACAGGATGCATCCAGAGCTAGAGGAGGTCTATGCCTGGGTTGCTTTTGAGATACGAGGTTGGAACAAGTGATGATACAACAGTGGTTCGCCTCGTCAGCATACAGGGAGGAGGTGGAGAGGTCTGTCTGATGGTGTGTGAACAATAACCTGCATGGACAAGCCAGAAGAGATAACTGTGAACTTCAGGAAGGCACGGGTCGACCACGCTCCATTGTATGTCTGCTGTGGGGGGAGTGAGCAGCACAAAAGCTTCTCTGTGTGCAAGAACGGACAATCAAACCTGGACCCACACACCCCCTCATTAATAAAGAAGGCACAGTAGCGTTTACACTTTGAGGAGATTGAGGCTCCCCACTCCCATTCTAACAACTTTCTACAGGAGCACCATCAAGAGTGTCCTGTCTGGCTGCATCATTGTGTGGTGTGAAAGCTGCATGGCATCAAATTGCAAGACAGTAGACACTCCTGCAGGAGACAGTAAAAACCACCGAGAGGATCATTGGGGCCTCCCTCTCCCAGATGTGCTGTCTACGAAGGGCCCAGAGCATTGTTGAAGATCCCGACCACCCACTTAATAATCCCTTTGAGCAACTAACAACAAGTAGTACTGTCAAACCAGGGAACAGTTTCTTCCCCCATGCTGCAGGCTACTGAACACCCTGCCACACCAAGGTCTCATCACTAGGACAGTGAGCTAGTCACTGTTTACCTGTGCTGCGCACTAAATGCATTTTGAATTATATTTTGTTCACTTATTTGTGGTAATATTTTGTTCTATGTACTGTGTGTGTGATATATGTTTTGTGGGGGCACCATGGTCTGGAAGAATGTTGTTTCATTTGGTTATATACATGTACAGTCAAATGACAATAAACTTGAACTTGGCTATGATGGATATTCATGCAGTTATGATTCAAGGATGTGGATCTGATTTTTTTTAATGGGTCAGTTTGTAGGCTATTTGTAGACAAATGTCAATTGTAGCATCGGGTTCTGGCCTCTGGAGCGAAGCTGAAGACCACTAGATGCTGGCCTCAGAAGACACAGTGGATCACGCACTAGAAAACATTTTCAGCCACATTCCGGATGCAACAGGTGCCAGAATATCAGATGTGCTAATTAATCTGTGTCAACCTCAGCATGGTCTTTTGTCACCCTGAACCTCTTTCAGCATTTCCCCAACGTTCAGCTGGGTTAGCTTTTGGCATTTAGTGAAGAGACTGATAACCAGCTTTCTCCTGTTGTTGGAGAAAACATGTGGAAAATCTTTTGGCAGATTTAGATTCATCTGTGTAAAGCAGAAAATAAGCTATTACCATCAGTCTAAAGCCTGAGTCACCGCCTACAGGAGATCAAATCGGCAGAGCTTCTGTTGTTTTACAAACCAAGCACCTTGTCTTGGCCATTCACACATTCCGACCTCTCCACTTCTACCTAATCATTTAAAATTTCCCCACAGAGATGTTGGGATTCAAACAATGGTCCAGACTCCAATTGGCCATCTAGTCACACAGCCAGTACATTATTGTCCAGAGCTCACTATTCACCCTTCAAATCATCAAAAGGGATTACCTGCCTGGATATTTCTGTGCAAGGTGAACTTACCCTGATCATGATGGAATTGCTGCTTTTGGTGTAAGCATTTGTCCCATTGTCTCCTGTGTAGTAAGTCCCCAGATCATCCTCAAAATACTTCTTTGTTAACTAGAAAGCAAAGCAGCATCAGGATGGAGATTCACATCAAATCAGAATTCATTTTTTTAAAAGATGCAAATACGCTAGGCAATAGCAAATAGTATTCTAATAAACCTTGAACCATAGAAATTGTTAGGATAGAGTCATAGTCATAGGAAGATACAGTGAAAACCAGGCCCTACGCTGGTCATCAGCCACCCACACAGACCCACTCAATGTCCTATTTAATTTTCTCCCTGTATTCTCATAATTCTCTCCCCCGATATTCTGCCACCCACCTCCTCACTAGTGCCACTTTACAGCAGCCAACTAACCTACGGACCTGCACGTCTTTGGAATGTGGGAAGAAATGGGAACACCCAGAGAAAACCCATGCAGTCACAGGGGAGCAGGCAACTCCACACAGAGAGTCGGCATTGAACCCAGGTCACTGGAGCCCCGGACCACTGTGCATCATTTGCCAAAACAAAATGCTGAGTGTGGTTCAGGAAGGAAGAGATCTTTTGCACACAACATACAGTGACAGAAAAAAGATACAGAATCTATGGCTAAGCCAACAAGGTAAGTGTAACATTAATAGACCCCTAAAGGAAGAATATTACATTGTATAATGGTCAGGCCATATCTGGTTGCCTGGGCCCAGATTAAGTCCCCCAAATGAGGCTCATTAATGCTCATCTAAATGGTCCAGCAAACAGTCATAAGAATGATTTGATATTGGTGCTAAGCCTATAAGGGACGGCTGACAACTTCACTATGCAAGGAACGACCATTACTAGGTAATTGTGAAAACCCTTGCCAATTGTCCATACACAGATCCAGAGCTACATCTGGTCACACAGAATAACTGCTAGAACAAAGGCTTTCGTGCTTGACGCCAAAGAAGCAGGCACCAGGTACAGAATATTGATGAAGGGTTTCAGTTGGTTATCCCCTCCATAGATGCTGCTTGACTTGCCGAGGTTCTGCAGCATTTTGTGTAATGCTCTCAGCATTTGCAGGATCTCTTGTGAACCAAATACACATCTGAAGCTTTGGCCCCTAAGCATAGCCATATATTGGAGGAAGAATGCCAACGCAATTAGTGGGGAGCCATGTAGACAAAGCCCAGGTTCAATTCTACCTCCGGTGAAGTTCATACAGTCTCCTTTTGACCACAATGGTTTCTCCCCCAGTGCTCTGATTCCCTCCCACATTCCAAAGTTGTCAGTGCTGTTGGGTTAATTCACAAGTGTAAATTCCCTAGTGTAGATGTCTCATGATAGGATCGGGGATGGTGGTGGGAATGAATGAGAGGACAGGTTTCAGGGAACATATTGGAGAAAGGGACTCATGGGGCTGCTCTGAGAGGCTGGCATAGACTCAATGGGTTGAATAATCCCATTCTATGTTGTAAGGTACCAGGAATTATATGGAATAGAAATTAAGTGAAAGAATGCTGAAGCAAATATCACGCAAACTTTGTGTTATATGTTATCAAAATATCAGGATGATTAAAGTTCAAAGTAACTTTATTATCAAAGTACACATATGTCACCATATACAACCACAAGGTACATTTTCTTGCAGGCATTCACAGTAAACACAGGAAACATAACAGAACTAATGAAAGGCCACACCCAACAGGACGGCCAAAAAAACTAACGTGCAAAGGACAACAAACTGTGCAAATATGAAGAGAAAACATAGAAATAATAAAAGTAGTAATAAATAAATAAGCAAACAATATTGAGACCAAGAGATGAAGTGTCCATGGAATTGAGTCCATTGGTTGTGGGAACATTTCAGTGGTGGGACGTGAAGTTGGGTACTGCCAGTTATTCCCAGCATTGCCTCATTGATAAGACATAGCAGCAGAATTAGGCTATTTGGCCCGTCGAGTCTGCTCTGCCATTCAATCATGACTAATCCTTATTTCTCCTCCTCATCCCCACTCCCCAGCCTTCTCCCTCTAACCTTTGATACCATGGCCAATCAAGAACCTATCCATCTCCACCTTAAGTATACCCAATGACCTGACCTCCACAGCTGCCAAATTCAATGCTAGTGGTTTAATCAATATTGTAGTCATGTAAGAAATAATGAAACTGTTTACAGTCACGAGACCAGTTGTTCATTAAACAATGGTACTGCAACTGTTGCTTAACATCTATGAAACAGAAAGCATCCTAATATTGTGGATGAATGAATCCTATTTCATATTGATAGACCCAAATGTGTTTGGAACAGAAAATTCAAAGTGCAGTCACAGGGATATTATGGAATCACAAATTCAAAGAGTTATGTAAGCACAGAAAGAGGCCCTCCAGCCAATGTTGTCCATGCTGATCAAAAATAGCCATAGAGAGATCCAGCACAGAGACAACCCCTTCAACCCACTGTCAATTCTGACCTTCAACCTCCCACTTACATTAATCCCAATTTTATTCTCTATGCACTCTGCTCAGTTCCAAGTTGGGATCCCAATGTCGGCTAGCTAATCTGAGGAGCACTTACGTGATTTCTGAATAGAAAGGCAGCTATTCCAGCAGTGAGCTCGAGCGCACACATCAGCAGAATCAGTAAGAAGCACTGAAACAGAAAAAGACACGGGCATGAGGCACCGCCAACAAGGCAATAACAAAAACAAAAAACTCTAAATAAAGATATTCATACTAATGCCTTCATCATCTCTTCCCTTATAGAAATGATGTTGATCCACAGACTCAGCATGGTAACTTTCTCTTTGTCCGCACATTTATCATTGTTGCATTTTCCCTGATAATTACACAACGTTCAAATGCAGACTCAGCTTCTCAGTGAATGAAACAGCATTAATTATACTCAGGCAATAGGTGCTCAGTAGCAAGTAACATTTATGCCACAACAGTTTTGGTCGATAACTTCTGCACGAGAGAGTCTATCTATCTATCCTTACCAACTGATAACATATCGTCACCAAGTTCTCACCATCAATATAGTTCAGCCTGACCTGCCACATAAGCAGCACCACCCCAGGAGCAGGACAGAGATTGGGAATCCTGAGGTGAGAGATTCATGGTTTGACACCTTACAGAGCTAAGGTAAGGTATATGATGGATATTTGCCATAGCACATCAAAACATTTCATACCAATGAGTACAAAACAATCTAATTATTTGGGACCCGACAGCCATGTTAAACAATCATTCTTTCCAATGCTGCCACTCTGTGTCAGAATTGTGTACCACTTACATAATGTTTTGCAGCGGCTTTCTCAGTCTGACAGCTCCTCCCAAAACCCTGACCTTGACCACCAAGAAATTGGTGCCCATGGGAACATCACCACCAATAGGTTCTTGTCTGAGCTCTGGGTCTGAATCCTGGAACAACCTCCCCAGCATCACCATATGAGCACCTTACCATAAGGACTGCGGTGGCAGAAAACAGCAGTTACCCCCCTCTTTCTCAAAGAAATTCGGGATGGGTAGTAGGTTCTGGTCTTGCCAGTGATGCTCAGAGCCAGGACAAGAATAAATAAAAGTCGGAGAGAAACTTACTCAATAAAAATCTTTATTATAAAGAGGAGACTGGGAATTCAGTGGTTGAACGACGGCACTGTTGGTGAGGGGTTTGTTCAACAGCCATATTCAGTATGTTAAAAAGAAGCCACAGCCTCCCTCATTTCAACCTCCTGGATGAGCTATAAGAATATTAGAGATACAGTAGTGTTGCAGCCAAATTACTGGACTAACAACTGAGTTCTGGATCACTGATCTGGAGACATTGGCAACCAGGTATTAAATCCAAGGTATTAAATCTCAAAATTAGAAAAACAAAGCTAGACCCAGTGATAATAACAAGGAAACCAACAACATTGTAAAATCTGTCTTAGAGTGAAATCAGCCATCTTCACCCAGCCTGACCTATGTATGACTACAGACCAATCAAAGTAGTATGATCACTCAAGTTGAGTATGAGGTTCTAAGCAGTTGTCCATTGTCAGCTGTAGACATTGATCCTGGATCCACAGATTCTGGTGCAGTGTGGGCAAGAGTAAGTGGTGGTTGTGGTTACTGGTTGGGTCTTTTTGGTGTTCAGTCTGTACTTTCACAACTGCCACTTGTTCTCTGTGGCACAGCAGAGATGGCTTTCATGTAGCACAGCTCCCTCTTGAACAGATTTTCTCCAGATGTATCTATTGAGTGCAATGGTTTCCTAGCTTGTAGATGTAATATCAAATTTTTTCAGGATACTTTGGATGTTATATTTTAAGTGTTTACTTTGCCCACCAGGGGCCCATTGACCTTCCTTCAACTGGGACTGAGAAGCTGTCTGGGGAAATGTGAATGCTTTATTTTGGGGATTTTGGCCTCTGCTGACGTTTGTGTGTCTGTCCTTCCAGTTGATCCTCAAAATCTTTTCTAAGAATCTTTGGTGATATTATTCCAGAGCTTGAACTGAAATTGTTTGTGCAATGAACTGGAATTGATTAGAGAGTTTAAGGTAAAAGAACCTTAAAGGGAAAGTGATCATAATAGAATCAAATTCACCCTTCAATTTGAGAAGGAAAAGCTGAAGTCAGATGTAGCAGTATTATAGTTGAGTAAAAGGAGTTACGGAGTCATGAGAGAGGAGCTGGCCAGAATTGAATGGAAAAGAACACTGGCAGGGATGATGGCAGAGCAGCAGTGACTGGAATTTCCAGAAGCAATTTGGAAGGCACAGGATAAATACATTCCAAAGATGAATAAGTATTCAAAAGGAAAGATGACACAGCAGTGGATAACAAGAGAAGTCAAAGCCAAAGAGAGGGCATATAATAGAGCAAAAATTAGTGAGAAGGGAGAGGATTGGGAAGCTTTAAAAGACTAACAGAAGGCAACAAAAAAAGTAATTAAGAAGGTAAAGATGGGATATGAAAGTAAGCTAGCCAATAATATTAAAGATGATACCAAAAGTTTCTTCAGATACAAAAAGCATAAAAGAGAGGCGAGAGTGGATATCAAACCGCTGGAAAACAATGCTGGAGAGGTAGTAATGGGGGACAAGGAAATGGTGGATGAACTGAATAAGTATTTTGCATCAGTTTTCACTGTGGCAGACACTAGCAGTATGGTCGAAGTTCCAGGTGTCAGAGGTCATGAAGTGTGTGGTTGCCATAACTAGGGAGAAGGTTCTAGGAAAATTAAAAGGTTTAAAGATAGAAAAATCAACTGGACCAGATGGTGTACAGCCTAGGGTTCTAAAAGAGATGGCTGAAGAGATTGTGGAGGCATTAGTAATGATCTTTCAAGAATCACTAGATTCTGGAATGGTTCTGGAAGACAGGAAAATTGCAAACGTCACTCTACTCTTCAAGAAGGAAGAGAGGCAGAAGAAATGAAACAATAGGCCGGTTATTCTGAACTCAGTGGTTGGGAAAATGTTGGAGTTTATTATTAAGGAACAGGTCTCAGAATACCTGGAAGCACATGATAAAATAAGTTGCAGTCAGCATGGTTTCCTCAAGGGAAAATCTTGCCTGACAACTCTGTTGGAATTCTTTGAAGAAATGGCAAGCAGGATGGGCAAAGGAGAATCGGTTGCTGTTCTGATTTTCAGAAGGTCTTTGACATGGTGCCACACACCATGTTAACAAACTACAAGGCCATGGTTTTACAGGAAAGATTCTAGCATGGATAAAGCAGTGGCTGATTAGCAGGAGGCAAAGAGTGGGAATAAAGGGAGCCTTTTCTGGTTGGCTGCCGGTGACTAGTGCTGTTCCACAGGGGGCTGTGTTGGGTCTGATTCTTTTTATATGTCAATAATTTGGATGATGGAATTAATGCCTTTGTTGCAAAGTTTGCAGACAATATGAAGATAGGTGGAGGGACTAGTAGTTAAGAAGAAGCAGAGAGGCTACAAACAACTTAGACAGATTAGGAGAATGGGCAAAGAAATGGCAGATGGAATATAGTGTGGAGAAGTGTATGGTCATGCACTTTGGTAGAAGAAATGAAAGGGTTGTCTATTTTATAAATGGAGAGAAAATTTTAAAAACCGAGGCACAAAGAGACTTGGGAGTCCTTGTGTAGGATTCCCTAAAAGTTAATTTGCAGGTTGAGTCTGTGGTGAAGAAGGTAAATTTGATGTTAGCATTCATTTCAAGAGGACTAGAATATAAAAGCAAGGATGTAATGTTGAGACTTTATAAAGCACTGGTGAGGCCTCACTTGGAGTATTGTGAGCAGTTCTGGACCCCTTATCTTAGAAAATATGTGCTGAAACTGGAGAGGGTTCAAAGGAGGTTTACAAAAATGATTCCAGGATTGAATGGTTTGTCATATGAAGAGTGTTTGATGGCTCTGGGCCTGTATTCACTGGAATTCAGCAGAATGAGGGATGACCTCATTGAAACCTATTAAATGGTGAAAGGCCTTGATAGAGTGGATGTGGAGAGGATGCTTCCTATGGTGGGAGAGTCTAAGACCGGAGAGCACAGCTTTAGAACAGAGTGGTGTCCTTTTAGAATGGAGATGAGGAGGAATTTCTTTAACCAGAGAGTGGTGAACCTGTGGAATTCATTGCCACAGGTAGTTGTGGAGGCCAAATCTTTATGTATATTTAAGGCAGAGTTTGATAGATTCTTGGTTGGTCATGAAGAGATGCAGGGAGAAGGCAGGATATTGGGGCTGAGAGGAAAATTGGATCAGCTATGATGAAATGACAGAGCAGACTCAATGGGCCAAATGGCCTTATTGTGCTCCTATATCTTGTGATCTTATGGTCTTCTGGCTTTCAGATGCCTACTGTAGGTAATCAATGCTTCAGTTCCATACAGTAATGTAGGACAGATTACTGCTTTATAAACCAAAAGTTTTGTTTGGACCTTTAAGTCACAGTCTTCAAAAACTCTTTTCCTTAATCTTGCGTAGGGTCCTCTGGCACAGCTCAGGCAGTGATTGATTTCTGAGTTGATGTCCGCTTTTGAAAGTGCATTTTCAAGGGCAATATCATCAACTGGATAAATGGCTAGCTGGCCTTTGGTGATAAATACCTATGACTTTTTTTATACTCAAAACAAGATTCAGGGCATTTGCAAAAGTGTTCAGATACGTTGGAGGTCTCCTTCAGAATGTGCTCCATATCAATGGACTCTATATAAGTTGGCTCTACATCTGCTGTTCACAGGTAACTTGGGATGGATAATAGATCTGGCATTCCAGTAAGGTCCTTATCTACTTAATTTCCAGCCTTTTCCTTGGTTGCCACAGAATGCACAGGCATCTGCTCCATTCTACTGGCCAAGTGCATCACAGTGCTGCACAGCTTCGTCCCAGTTTTACACGTACCACCCCTTCTATCAGCAGGACACCCGGATGCTCCCATTCCCCATTTGGCTCATGGAGAAGCCAAGTCTGAGATTGATACTCAACGGCACCTGTAGGCAGGGAGCCTGCGGTGGGCTGAGTTTCACTAAGCCTTGAAAGCATCAGATGTATAAACTGGAACAGAATGGAAAAGGTGCACTTACAACCATGAGGAGGCACCTGCTCTCCCGGAATGCAGCAATGCTCCCGAGTATTCCAAGAATAAGCAGCACAGTAGACAGGCCTACGGCATAGAGGGTTCCAGTAAAGATCACTTTGCTGATTGACATAATGTCTTCAGGTCCTGCAGGGTAAAGCAATAACAAGCATGCTATTGCAAGCAGGGCGCATCCACTCAGCTGCAAGACAATAAAACAAGGAATATCAGTCTGACCCTGTAAAGCCAGCATCACACCCCCATTACACAACACCAGCACCACCCATGTTTTCCAGTTTCATCGGAAAATTGATCACTGGATGTAATAATTATGTATGAAATGGGTAGTTAAAAATGAGAGGGCAGGTGATAAGACAGAGAGGTTATTCATTGAAAATGTCCATCAAGCTATCTGGGCACAATTCACTCTTAATAAATCTACACTGGCTTTCTCAAACCACATTAGTTCAGAAGCCCCTGACTACTACCCCCTCCTCTTACGACTATTTCCCTGATCACTTATCTGTAGAACATTTATGATTTTCTTTTTACTTTACCTGTTAAACTTTTCCCAAACTCCACTTTAAAGGACTCCTAATGTCCAATTACAATTTTGCCTGTCATGTTTTGATTCCAGTTTTCCAGAATGAAATCTGTTCTTATCCCCTTGAAACTGGCCTGTCTCCAGATTACCATTTTGGCCTTGATCTTCTTCCGGAAAGATGGCAGCATGTATACGTGCGGTGGCTTCTCGGGGACCAACTGAATGTGCTTTTCCCTTGTTAAGTGTCTTTTTAAACATAGTAAGACTATTCTTTTCTCCAATAACTATGTACAACAGGTCCATTGCATCAGTGAGCTGCTCATTGTTTGGAGTAGCCATCCGGCAGTTCAGAGAAGGCAGCAAGTCGGCCCGTCAGGCCGAGGATGTCAAATTGGGCCATCGGGCTGGGGATGTTAAATTGGGCCATCGGGCTGGGGATGTCAAATTGCGCTGGGGAGTCAAATTGGGGTGTCAGCCTGGGGATATTGAATTGGACTGTCAGGCCGGTGATGTCGAATTGGGCCATCAGGCTGGAGAATTTGTGCTGGGCCATCAGGCTTGGGGATTTGAGCCGGGCTGGCAGGCCAGCTTCTAACCCTTTCTCCTCACATCATAATTGATAACTGGGTCATTACCATCAGTGGTACCAAGATGCTATGAAAAGCTTTTGCTTGTGTGCATCCAGACAGATTGTTCTAGACTGAAGTACATCAAGGTAGCACAAAGGTAAATGCAGAATAGTGTTACAGTTATAGAGAAAGCACAGTATAAGTAGACCAATGAGATGTGAGAGCAATGATGACTTAAAGTACAGGACTTCATCGTTAGCATTAGTTTAGCATTAACGTCTGCAGGAGCTCAGCCCTGTTTCAACCTGTGTCATTGATTCCAATATGAACCACAACCATTATTATTTATTCTTTTGATTATTTTACCTCAATTAATTGCACTAGGACCACAGCACGTAAGAAAAAGGGGTAGGCTATATGACTGCTCCCCCGTGCAATAAGATCATAGCAGACCTTTTACAATGGAACCACTTCCCTGCACTAATGCTACATGACCTGCATCCTTTAATATCCAAAAAGCCATTGATCCCCATATTGAATATTGTCTGCAGCTGAGCCTCTGAAGCCTTCTTGCGTAGATAATTCCACTGATTCACCACCCTCCGGGTGAAGAAATTTCTTCTCATCTCAGCCCTGCTTTCAAGTGAATTTATTAATTTTTAATTTTTCATGAATAATGCTTCAAATTTGGACTTTCATTCTGCTTCAAATTGATGTAGTTATCATTGATATTTAGAGACTTCAAGAAAAGGCTTTGACAGTTGGCCCCCACCACACAAGATGGGCACAGCAACAACCGTCCCCTGTGAGCCACATGTCTGTGTTTGCTTGTATGTGCCTGTCAGAATAAAAGGAAAGCACGTCAGGTTTAGGGATCATTAGTTTTCAAGAGATATTGATGCCCTAGTTAAGAAAAAAGGGTGTGTAGCAGGTAGAGCTAGATAGGAACAAATGAGTTAATTCAGGGACATAGGAAAGAAGTCAGGAGGGGTAAAAGAAGGCATGAGGTTGCCCAAGCAGACAAGGTGAAGGAGAATCCAAAGGGTTTCTACAGAAAAAGATGATCCTCTGGAAGATCAGAAAGGTGATCTAGCTGTGCAGCCAAAAGGGCTGAGGGAGATCTTAAATGGAGTTTCTGTATCTGTATTTGCTCAGAAGATGGACTGAGTCTATAGAAGTGAGGCAAAGCAACAGCGAGGTCATGGACCCAATCAGATTACAGAGGATGAGGTGTCTGCTGCCTTTTGACAAATCAGGGTGGACAGTTCCCCAGGGCCTAATAGAGTGTTCCCAATGACTGCATGGGAGGCAAGTGCAAAGATTGCCAGGACCCTAGTAGAGATATTTAAATCATCCTTTGTGACAGGAGAGGTACCAGAGGATTGGAGGATAGCCAATGTGGTTCAGCTGTTTAAGAAAAGGCTCTAACAGAAACAAGAAAATTATAGGCCAGTGAGTCTGACATCAGTAGTGGGAAAGTTATTGGAAGGTCTTCTAAGAGACCAGATGCATGAGTATTTGGATAGACAGAGATCGATTAGGGATAATCAGCATTGCTTTGTGTTTTGTAGGTCATGTCCAAGAGGATGTTACCAAGAAAGCTGATGAACGCAAGACTGTGGATGTTGTCTACATTGATTTCTGCAAGGCGTTTGACAAAGTCCCACATGGGAGGTTGGTCAAGGAGGTTCAGTCGCTCGGCATTCAGGATGATGTGGTAAATTGGATTGGACATTCCCATCGCGGGAGAAGCCAGAGAGTGGTAGTAGATGGTTGCTGCTCTGACTGGAGGCCTGGGACTAGTGGAGTGCAGCAGAGACTGGTGCTGGGTCTGTTGTTGCTTGTCACCTGTATCTGGATGATGGCATGGTTAACTGAATCAGCAGGTTTGCAGATGACATCAGAACCTGATGTTGCGCATGGTCTGGGGTGGAGATGAGTAGTCTGGGTGTACCACAATGAATTACATCACTCCCATTCTATAACACAATAGACAAACATTCTTTGTGCTTCATTGACTATGGCAATAAATAATCTCCAGCCTGATCTGTACTATAATAAGCAACCTCGGCTGCATCCTGTTTTGAAAAACATGGTTAGCAGAGTCACTGCCACACAGCTCCCGAGAGCCAGGATCAATCCTGACCTTGGGTGTGTTGCATTGGAGTCCAGATTGTTGTTTTCATTCTGCTTTCATTGTGGTTTTAGCTTTCTTCAGTCTCGAGTACGTTAGTGTAATACATTTGGTTTTAAACATCTGTAATTTCTTGTCTGGAAAGCTGAAGTGTGATTTGGTCAGTACCTGCTAAAGAGGTTTGTTATTAGAAACTGGTCCAGGACAATTTAGTGTTTAAGAGGAAACCATTGTTACTATTGCTGTCCTGTTACATTACTTCTCTCCCTTGCTCACTGGTACAGGCGGACCCTGTCTTACCCACGCCAGGGCGAGTATCTAATAAAACGGCTGTAACTATAAGATTTGTACTTCATTCTTGATCTCTGATGAGCCTTCTGGACAATGTCATTTCCAGATCTGACAGCTCTGTCCATCTGATGCACTTCACTCTATGGTTCGATGCTGCTGGTCCAGGGTGAGCTTCCTCTCGGGTGCTCTGGCAGCTGTAAACTGACCTTCGTGTGTGGGTGCGCAGTCCAGAGATACAGAACGGATCACTGGATGGGAATATTTTTATTTTTATTTGTTTTCTTGAGATACAGCGTGGAGTAGCCCCTTCAAGCCACGTCACCCAACAAACCCAACTTCATTGCAATGACCAACTGCTACATCTGGAACACCTGGAGGAAACCACACAGTCACGGGGAGAATGAACAAACTCCTTACAGAGAGCAGTGGGAATTGAACCTGGGTCGCCGGTACTGGAAGATGTCTGTTCACCATGCCACCCCGGTGTGGGGACTGCTTTAGTCTTCGATCCATTTCACTGTATGATTCAATGTTTTGATGTACATCCGACAAATAAAGCCATTTTTTTCTAGTTTAAAAAGGGATTAGAGTTGGACTGGCGTAAATAACACTCGATTGTCAGCCTGGAGTCATCTATGCTGTATCTCTCTATAACTTGACTATGGCAATAAATAATGTCCCCCATACCCTGTAAAACAATAAGTAATTTCACCCTCTTCCATAACCTCGACTACCCAGTGCACAGTAAATAACCTCAACTCTAATAAACCCCACATTCACCTTGCAATACAGTCAACATAAATTTAAGGAGTTCACAGCCAGAATAAAAAGCCGAACTTTAAATTAAGTATTTTTGAGATTATTTTCTGTGCCTTGTGCCAATCACTGTAGGAAAAAGAGAATAAGCGGCTTCATTCTTGAAGGAGAGTCGAATTGTTAGTACACTGGGACCAGCCCTTGGAAAGCTGGTAAGGCAGGATGGGTTACAGCCAGGCATGGCTGGAACCATGTCTTTAAAAGGGCTTGAATGCTGTTGCCGAGATAGATTTAAACTGGAGTGGGGAATGCTAAACCAAGCAGGGAGACTGAGGAAGAGGAAACAGGAATAGAAATGAAAGACAGGAAGTACAAGCTGAAGGTGTAGAGACTAAAAGGAAGAAATAAACAGGCCCAAACTGCAAACAATGGTATGGTGACTAAGAATATTCAAAAGATAAGCCTGAGGCGCAATGTCTCAATGCATGTTGCATTCAGAGTAAGACTGAGGAAATAACCGTGCAATCATTGTAAATGCAGACAATACTCTTTTGACTATGGAGAAGTGGCTGGAGGACAATCTAAAATGGGAACTGAACATCCAATAGGAAAGGTGATATGGGAAAGAACGTGATGTGGTATTGTTAGTAAGAGAGGAAATCAATACAGTAGTGAGGAAGGTCGGTTTGCACCGAGCATCTGTATGGGTGAAGATAAGAAAGAGGTAGAAGCATTGGAGAGGATGGTATATAGATCCCCAAACAGTGGTGATTATATTGAATACAGTAATTTACAGGATGTTATGCACACAGTAAGAGTACAACCATAATTAGTACAAGTTGATATGTAGATTTAGCAAACCATGATAATGCAGGAGAGGTACTCCTGAAGTACATTGAAGCAGAGTCATGAAGAGCCATCTGGAGAACAAGTTTTGAGCATCCTAGATAGCTATTGTGTAATGAGGATTGAAAAATAATCCTCAATCCAAATAATAGAAACTCGGAATGTGTGATACATCATGACTGGAAGAAGTTACTTAAGAGTCTGACAGTGGACAGAGAGTGGCGAGTAATTAAAGAGCTCATGGATGAATTACAACATTTGTGCTTCCTCAGAAATAAATCTGGAAAGATAACTCAACAAAGCATTGAGCCAGTTCAAGTGACAGATCTCTTGGTGGGTAAGCACTTTGGAGACAGTGACCCTGACCTTTACCACAGCCTTGGAGCAGACAATATGGAAAGGTTTTTAGTTATGAAAATATGAAGCTATTAAGCAGGAATTTGGCAGCATGCATAGGGAGTAGGTACACACAGTCAAATGCACAATGGAAATGTGCAGGTTGTTTGGGGAGCACTTGTGTAGGGTTCTGGACAGGTTTGTTCCATTGAGACAGGGAATGGATGGTAAGGTGAAATAATCATGGTTGACATGAGATACAGAACATCCAGTCAAGAGGAAGCAAAAGACATACTTATATTTAGGAACAAGAATCAGACAGGGTTCCAAAAAGTTACAAGATAGCTGGGAAGGAGCTTAAGAAGGGATTTAGGAGAGCTAGAAGGAAACATTAGAAGGCCATGGCAAGTAGAATTAAGGAAAATCCCAAGGTGTTCTACCTGTACATGAAGAGCAGGAGGACAAATACTGTGAAAATAGGACCAATCAGGTATAAAAGAGGAAACCAGGATGTAGGGGAGGACCTTAATGAATACTTTGCTTCAGTATTCACCAGTGAGAGCGACCTTGATAAATGTGAGGACAGTGTAGAATGGTCTAATGTGCCGAAACAATTTAACATTAAGAAAGAGGAAGTGTTGGAACTTTTGAAGAACATTAGAGTAGATAATTCCCCAAGCAGGGCTGGATTGGACATACCCCAGGTTACTACAGGAAATGAGGAAAGAGATTGTTGTGTCTTTGGCAATGATCTTTGCCACTGGCCACAGAAATAGTACCAGAAGTTGGAGCGTGGCAAATATTATTCCTTTGTTCAAGAAAGATAATATAGATAATCCTGGGAATTATAGACCAATGAGTCTTTAATCAGTAGTAGTCAAACTATTGGAGAGGATTCTTAGAGACGGGATTTATGAATATTTGGAGAAGCATGGTTTAATTGTGAGGGGCAGTTCGTGCCTCACAAGCCTGACTGAATTTTTCAAGTGACAAAACAAATAGATGAAGGTATAGAGTTGTGGATGTGGTATATATGGACCTTAGTAAGGCATTGATCAGGTTCCCCATGATAGGCTTATTCAGGGAGTCGGGAGGCATGGGATCAAGGGAAACCTGGCTATATAGATTCAGAAATGGCTTGCCCACAGGAGGCAGAAAGTGGTAGCAGATAGAGCATATTTTGCCTGGACATTGGTGACCAGTGGTGTTCCACAGGGATCTGTTTTGGGACCCCTGTTCTTTGCGATTTTTTATAAATCACTTGGATGAGGAAGTGGAAGGGTGAGTTAGTAAGTTTGTGAATGATATGAAGATTGGTGGTGTTGTGGATGCTGTAGAAGGTTGTTGTAGGTTACAGCGGGACATCGACAGGATGCAGGGCTGGGCTGAGAAGTGACAGGTAGATTTCAAATTGGAAAAGTGTGAAGAGATTCAATTTGGAAAGTCAAAGTTGAAGGCAGAATGCAGGGTGTGTGGCAGGATTCTTAGCAATATCATGGAACAGAGAGATCTTGGGGTCCACATCTATCGTCCCCTCAAAGGTGAGGGATCAGTATGTTTGATAGGGTGTTTAAGAAGGCATGTGGTCTGTTGGACTTAATTAGGGGATTGAGTTCAAGAAGCGTGAGGTAATGCTACAGCATGGAAACATTAGCGAGGGTACAAAAGAGATTTAAAAGAACACTGCCTGGATTAGAAAGCATGTCTTATGAGGAAAGGTTGCGCAAGATAAGGCTTTTTTTTTAGAGCAAATGAGATAGAGAAATGAAGTTATAAAGGCATACAAGATGATAAGGGGCATAAATAGAGTGGACAGAAGTGTCTTTTTCCCAGGCCGTAAATGGATAATGCCAGAGGGCATCATTTTGAGGCAAAAAGAGGGAAGTATAGGGGAGATGCCAGAGGTAGATTTGTCACCTACAGAGTGGTGGGTGCGTGGATGGAATTGCCAGGGTTCCGGCAGCAACAGGGCACCTTGGGTACAATTAACAGACTCTTAGATATCCACGTGGATGAAAGAAAAATGGTGGAATGGTTAGATAGATCTTGTAGTATGTTGAAGGGATTGGCACAACTTCACGGGATGAAGGTTCTGTACTATGCTTCACTGTTCTATGTAGCCACAGCCTTGCTAAGAAAATTAGGGACAGCACTAGATCCAAGGAGAAATATAACAATACAGCAGCAAACCTGAGGACTGGGAGAAGTTTAGATTTTCAGAGAAGAGGGCAAAGTAGTGAAAAATAATCTTGCAGAGAACTGTAAAACTGTAATATTTCCAGAGTTAGATGGGGAGAAAAAGGCAAGAGAAAACAGTCTCCTACGTCATAAATGCAGCAATTTATAATAGCGAATAAAGCAATTAATTAGCAGTGCACTTGGACCAGACCTGATACTGTGAACACAAATTTGTTAAAGGGACATTGTGCTTGACAAATCCGGTGGTATTTCTTTAAAGATATAACTAAAATAATAGATGAAGGAGAGAAATGAATGTGGTGTATTTAGATTTTCACAAGGCTTTCAATAAAGTAAGTGATGAAAATCACCGACCGGAGCTTGGCGTTCAACACAATGATTCCATCCAAACTCATCACCAACCTTCAAGACCTGAGTCACTGTACCCAGCTCTGTACCTTCCTCATCAGCTAATTCAATCAGTAAGCCTCACTGATTGTCCAGTTCCACTCCTCAGGAATGAAAAAGGGCTTGTGACAATAGTGCCGGTAGAAGAACACTTTGGGAAACTAATAATAATTCCATTAGAAGTGCTCGGATGGAGATTCAAGTTGGACTAAGGCCAATTCTGATCACATCTGAAGGGCAAGAGGGAACTGGCAGGCTTGGATTGGGATAGGTTCTCTTCTGGCGAAGTGATGGTTGGTAAATGGGGGGCTTTCAAAAGTGAAACATTGGGAATATAGAATCTATGAGTCTGATTCCCCCATTTTCACTATAAAAATCCAGTCCCTCTGCGCTTCTGCCCCCATCAAGAAGGCCTTAAAGTTTTTAACTTTGTTCTAGGAAGCAAACCCAACCAATAGCCCTCCATTCCACCCTCCTCTGTCGGGCAGAGCTGGTTCTCCCCGCATCAATTTCTCTTTTGGCTGCTCCCACTTTCTCCAATGTCCAGGTGTACCCACGGCAACAGCTGTGCCTGCCTTTTTGTTGACTGCATGGAACAGTCCATGTTCCAGGCCTAGTGTGGAAAGGCACCCCAACTTTTTCTGTAGTACGTTGTTGACTGCATTGGTGCTGCTTCCTGCACCCATGCTGAGTTCATCAATTTCAGCAACTTTGCCTGCAGCTTTCACCCTGTACTCAAATTTACTTGAACAAACTCTGAAACCTCTTTCCCCTTCCTTGAATTCTCTAGCTCCATCTCTTGAGAAAGCTATCTGCTGACATCTTATACAAACCTACTGACTCCCACAGTGATTTTGACTGTACTTCTTCCCAATGTGTCACTTGTAAAAATGCTATTCCCTATTGTCAGTTTCTCCATTTCTGCTGCATCTGCTCTCAGGATGAGGCTTTCCTTTCCAAAACATCAGAGATCCTCCTTTTCCAAATAATGGTGTTTCCCTTCCACCACCATTGATACAGGCCTCACCCTCATTTCCTCCATTTCCTGTATAGCTGCTGTCACCCCATCCTCCATGGTAACAGGGTGTTGGATCCGACTGTTTAATTTTTAGACTAGACTCTGCTATTTTCTTTGCAGTGTTAAAATTAATTATCTGCTTGTATTTTATATAATTGCTTATATACAAGTAACCACTTATTATGCTTTCTAGTGGCTAAATTGACTAACACTGGTGTGGTTCTTGGAAGCTTCTTTACATTATTTGAATAAGAACCATTTCATTGGTTAACTCTTATCTACAAACTTGAATGGAATTTTCCATATCTATGTAGTAGAAAAGAACTGTTCCCTGCTAACACCATCTTCTAAGTAACTTTGTCTATAAGCTTCTGCTGCTGTTTCCTTTGTAATATCAAGGCTTAATAAAACAATTGTGAAGCGACAAATTTTGTGCCTCTTTCCTGACTTCTGAAAGAACCCTGGATTAAAACATTAGAATCCAACAGAATCGGCAAAGGATGGTTACGAACAGTCGGCCTTCCTTATCAGTGGGGGATTGGTTCCGGTACCCCCCGCGGATACCAAAATTCACGGATGCTCAAATCCCTTGTTTAGCAGGTATCAGCGCGGTGGTCTTTAGGACCCAGTGGAACCCCGGACTTTATTTAACATGTCTCCGTGCAGTGGACATTAGGACCTGGCGGCGCAGCTCTGAATCCGCAGTGTTTCTGTTCAGGAAAATAATCACGATCGCGATTGGAAATAAGGTGGAAGTAATAACGCGATCGGAAAGAGGTGAAATGTCATCGTTCATTGGAAAAGCATTAGGCTACAGTCGGTCAACGATTGGAACAATTTTAATGGAGCATGTGAAAGGCCCTGCCCCGATGAAAGTTACAATTGTTACTAAGCAACGCAGTGGTTAAATTATTGAAATACGTATGTTTCTTAAGTGTTTTATATGCATAGAAAGGTAAAATATATACTAAGAAAAATGTTTGACTAACTGACTCTAAATAATACCGGATGTACCTGTTCCGACTTCAAATCCGACTTAAAGACGGACTCATGAATGGAACTCATTCATAACCCGGGGACTGCCTGTACTTTAAATAATCTCTATATTATTTATAATACCTAATAGAATGTAAATGCTAAGTAAATAGTTGTTATACTGTATTGTTTAGGGAATAATGACAAGAAAAAATAGTCTGTACATGCTCAAGCAATGAGTGCTGGAGAGAGAACTTTTGGGTTTTCCTGATCCGCAGCTGGTTGAATCCATGCAGACGGAATCCACGGATAAGGAGAGCTGACTGTACTTGGAACAATTGCAGACAAAGATGATTCTTTAGCATGCGACAAAAAGGTTAAGAACTTCCCCTGTTCCAAACTGTCTGAGAGATAATTAGTTCTGGCTTCAATATCTTCAGATGGGAGTTAGAAGAAAGGAACAGCTAAGTTACTATTTTGAAAAAAAAATAAGATTTGTAAAAAGAAATGCAAGCCTGTAGAGCCACATAGGCAGGCCAGTAGAATACAGGTTAAATAGGCAGGCTGGTAGAATGCAGGTTAAATAGGCAGGCCGGTAGAGTGCAGGTTAAATAGGTAGGCCGGTAGAGTGCAGGTTAAATAGGCAGACCGGTAGAGTGCAGGTTAAATAGACAGACCGGTAGAATGCAGGTTAAATAGGCAGGCCGGTAGAGTGCAGGTTAAATAGGCAGGCCGGTAGAGTGCAGGTTAAATAGGCAGACCGGTAGAGTGCAGGTTAAATAGGCAGGCCGGTAGAGTGCAGGTTAAATAGGCAGACCGGTAGAATGCAGGTTAAATAGGCAGGCCGGTAGAATGCAGGTTAAATAGGCAGGCCGGTAGAGTGCAGGTTAAATAGGCAGACCGGTAGAGTGCAGGTTAAATAGGCAGGCCGGTAGAGTGCAGGTTAAATAGGCAGACCGGTAGAGTGCAGGTTAAATAGGCAGGCCGGCAGAGTGCAGGTTAAATAGGCAGACCGGTAGAGTGCAGGTTAAATAGGCAGGCCGGTAGAGTGCAGGTTAAATAGGCAGACCGGTAGAGTGCAGGTTAAATAGGCAGACCGGTAGAATACAGGTTAAATAGGCAGGCCGGTAGAGTGCAGGTTAAATAGGCAGGCCGGTAGAATGCAGGTTAAATAGGCAGGCCGGTAGAATGCAGGTTAAATAGGCAGGCCGGTAGAGTGCAGGTTAAATAGGCAGGCCGGTAGAGTGCAGGTTAAATAGGCAGACCGGTAGAGTGCAGGTTAAATAGGCAGACCGGTAGAGTGCAGGTTAAATCGGCAGGCCGGTAGAATGCAGGTTAAATAGGCAGGCCGGTAGAGTGCAGGTTAAATAGGCAGGCCGGTAGAGTGCAGGTTAAATAGGCAGGCTGGTAGAATGCAGGTTAAATAGGCAGACCGATAGAGTGCAGGTTAAATAGGCAGGCCGGTAGAGTGCAGGTTAAATAGGCAGACCGGTAGAGTGCAGGTTAAATAGGCAGACCGGTAGAATGTAAAAAAAAATCATACAAGCAGCAAGGCACGGATAAAAAAATTAAATATTGCAAGTGAGTAGAATGCATGAGAATAATTAAATATGTTCAAGCTACTGGAGCACAGATTTAAATACGTACAAGCACATGCACCAGTGGAGTGTGTGAGAAAACTTTAAATTTCAGTTGCAATCTATTAATACTTTGAGATTGCAGTCAAAGCAGCAACAGTGCATATGAATTAAGATCAAACCAAAACAATGGCCAAAGTAGTGAAACCAACTAAGAGCTCTTACCTAAATAAAACATCTCAGTTTGATAAAATTAATAAAAAAACATCCGAAGTTTATCAACATTGTAATTTTATTAATATCCAGAAAATGGCTGCTAGTGATTTAGTATTAAGACTGTGTGGTCAGTTTGATCGAACGTGTGAGTGAATGAAAGTGTTCATGGGACAAATAAAGACTTTTACTAGTTGAAAGAATGACAAAACTTGCAATGAACTACAGGAGAGCATGATAGAGACAGTAAAAAGGCAAAAAAGCAAATCTTCGCATTAACTGAACAAGCAAATGAACAATATGGTAATTCTATTGTATGGAGTTTCTGGTAAATTTGAGGGCAGGGTGGAAGTTGGAGGCAAAGTGAATGAAGGCAACAGGTTCAGCACGAGTGCAGGAAGCAGCACCAATGCAGATGTCAATGTAGCATGGGAAAAGAGCGAGACGGTCACCTCAGCTTTTTCTTTTCAGTCCTGCCAAAGGGTCTCAGCCCAAAACATCAACTGTTCTTTTTTCCATGGATGCTGGCTGGCCTGCTGAGTTCCTTCAGCATTTTGTGTGTATTGCTTGGATTTCCAGCACCTGCCGATTTTCTCTTGTTTGCTATGGCATTTCCTATGGTCTTATGTAGCATCAGAGGAACTCCAAACAAGAAAACTAAAGTACATCTATTCAAGGTGGTAACGGGGCATCCTACGCCACTGCCAGGAGCTCTCGATCTCAGAGCAGCTGATACACTCATTATGGCAGAAAGTTTCATTGACTATTCTGTGAAATCTATTGTGTGTTGAGATACAGTCTGTTTCTCAACAGGTCTCTGCTGCTTGCAGTGATCCAACAGAAGGAGGACACACCATGATTCCTGGCTAGTGGGTCCTGAGTAAAGATCCACTGGGAGGCTGGCTGGAAAGGTTTATCATGACCAACTCAGTGGTGAAAGCAGAAGGCAAAAGTAGTGGATACACACCGGCCTCTACAAGAGAGCTAAAGTGCTACCGACGAAGACAACAAGCACCGTGCTAGTAACCTCTGACTCAGTGCCTACGCTGCTGGGCTACAGTGAACAAATCACTAATCAGTCAGGAGTCTTCAACCAAGTCAACGACTACTGGACATTACGAAGTTTATACTAACATTATTTGTTGTTATATTTTACCAATTTTTCAACTTACGACAAATACTAATGATCGTACTAATAATCACAGCTTACATCTTTTTACTTGTATAAGTATCATCAATAGAATAGTTCAAATCGTCTGTGTGCCTACTAATCTGCCTAACCATGACATAGCCTATGAACACAATGAAAAGTATATATCCATTGATACTTTCTAACCTAAGTTGTTTTTTGATTATTTTATATTTAATATACATACCACACATTTTTCTGCCTCTGATTTTGCAGATGTAACAATTCTATATTGTGTGATTTAGAATCAAAGTGGACATTGTTGGATTAGACTGTTCGTGATTTTCTTTGCAGTTTAACAATTAATTATCTGCTTGTACTTTATTTCATTACTTATATAAAGAACAGTTTATTATGCTTCCTATTGGTTATATTGATATAATACTGGTATGATTCTGGAATTTTCTGCATAGTTTGAATAAGAGCTATCCTATTAGTTAATTCTTACCTACAAATCTGAATGGAAGTTTCCGTATCTATGTAGTATAAAATACTGGCCAGTAGTATTGTGGTATCAGCACTGGATTTCGAGGCAAATAGTCCTGAGTTCAAATCCGGCCAGCTCCTTGCACACTTACACTTTCCATCGTGCTAGGTTGAGTGTCGAGTTAACAACTTGGCCTCATAGAGAAAAAGGTCAACTGCTATGGAGATTTCAGAAATGCTGCCACAAGGTATGAAAAGGAACAACAAATGTAGCATAGAAGCTGTTCCATGCTGGGCACCATCTTCTTAGCATCTTAGTCTCTTTGTCTATAAGCTTCTACTCCTGTTTTCTTTGTTCTATCAATGCTTAATGAAACAATTGTGAAGCAACACATTTTGTGCCTCTTTCCTGACTTCTGAAAGAACCTTGGTTTAAAATATCAGAATCTAACAATGGATAGAGACCCCTTGTCTTTACCACAAGCCTTCGAATTGAGCACAGCATCCCCCGTAGCTTCTACCAACGTCAAAGAGACCCTACTACTAAGCACCCCTTTCCCTCCCCGCCGACCCCCCAACTTTGCACTTTCTGTAGGGATTGCTCATTGCATTCCCTTGTCCAGCAGCTCGAGTATTCATTCCCTGCTGTGCGGGCACGTGGTTGCTACAGAGTGTGCTATTTACAAAATGCAGAGCAGTTATTCACCAAGACCCCTTGGATTTGCAGCACTATCACCAAGAGGGACAAGAGCAGCAAGGTGGGTAGGAACACCATCCAAGCAGGTCCCTCTCCAAGCAGTACGTCACCGCCTTGGAAATGCAGCAAATCCAAATCACTGTTTCTTCAGCATCATAGGACTGAAATGCTTCTCCAGTTTGATAAGATGGGTTCTTGACCTCACAATCTGCCTTATTGTTCACCTGTACTGCACTTTCTCCGTAGCCATTACATTTTATTCTGCATTCTGTAATTTTTTACCTTGGTCTACCCCAATATACTTTGTAATGATCCAATCTGTATGAATGTTATGCAAGACAAGCTTTTCACTGAATCTCAGTGCATGTGTTAATAGTATACCGACTCCAATTCCAATACCAAGAGCAGGCGTAGTCTAACGTAAATGGTCAGTGAGTGAATCCACTGTTCCGTGGGGGCAGCAACTTTCAGTCCAGGATGAATATAAGCTGCCAACCCTCGTTATCTACAGAGGCCACACCAGAGCACTCTGAGCTGGGGAAGTCAGGCTGACACTTACAACCATGTTCTTAGCTCTTACACTTAAAGCCTGTGTACCACCCCTGGTCTCGGCACTTCGGGCCTCACCAGCGCCCCCGCCGGAAATCGTGTCTCCCCTTCAAGATCGTCCGGGGCATCTACTAACAGGGCTTCTCCCGTCGGCACTCCTGGGAATCTGGGGGTCCCCATCACTAGGGCTACCTCCCCGGGTAGGATCACCTTGGGCCTCGCCTGCGTACACCACACCGTCCCTCGCTTACACTCCGGGTCCAGCCCTTGGGGAGCAACCCCTTCTTCGAACACCGCTCGAAACACTGGATGCACCAAGAGGGTCTCCAGAAAGTCTTCCCCCCCTTTCTCCTTACAAGCTCCCAGGAGCCATCGCACAACTGGGGAGTTAGTCCCCACCAGGAGGGCAGCACCACCGGTTTCCACTGGGTCAGGACACACCAACACCAACGTCTCAATAGCTTCCGACACTCCCACATCGCCCTCCGAGAACTCCAGTCTCACTGATAGGTACCCATCATACGGGTAGTCACCCTCGCTCACACCCCAAATCTGCAGGGCGTCAAATGGGGTTACGGGCAAGTGCTTTAGATATTTGTTGTAGAAAGACCGGTACAATAAGGTCACCTGCGATCCCGTATCAAGAACAGCTTTTGCGGAAACTCCCTCTATCCGTAGACCCACACTGGCACGGGGTCCTACCAGCCCATCCAGAATAGAGGCGTGGGCACCCGGTGGTCTTCCGGCTGATCTCTGGGAATGTGTTCCTCCAGAGGCTCCAGTCCGTTCCCTCACTGAGCCTCTCCTAAGTTTCCTGACACCTCTCCCTTCTCAACCGCAGGAGGGCTTGCCCTCCACGGGACTCCTTGTCTCTCACAATCCCACCTAAAATGTCCCTCCTCTCCACAGCTATAGCACACCCTCGGCCTTCCACAGTCCCGCCTGAAATGCCCCTCTTTCCCACAATTAAAGTACACGCTGCCCGCCGCCCCTCCTCTCCCAGGACGGCTCCCGCTCCCAACCCACTGCACAGGCCGCCCCCGGGAGTGAGTACCTTCCCTGTTCTTCCCCTCCAGAGGGGGGGGGGGTCCCTACTCCCCTGGGGATTTTCAGTCCTCCACCCAGCCACCACTTCCTGTATCGCTGAGGATCGCTCCCGGTGGCCCGAGCCCCTTTTCTGCCCCAACGCTCTCTCTTCCTCCCGCACCTCTCTGATCAATAGACAATAGGTGCAGAAGTAGACCATTCAGCCCTTCGAGCCTGCACCGCCATTCTGAGATCATGGCTGATCATCTACTATCAATACCTGGTTCCTGCCTTGTCCCCATATCCCTTGATTCCCCATCCATAAGATACCTATCTAGCTCCTTCTTGAAAGCATCCAGAGAATTGACCTCCGCTACCTTCCGAGGCAGTGCATTCCAGACCCCCACAACTCTCTGGGAGAAGAAGTTTTTCCTTAACTCTGTCCTAAATGACCTACCCCTTATTCTCAAAACATGCCCTCTGGTACTGGACTCTCCCAGCATCTGGAACATATTTTCTGCCTCTATCTTGTCCAATCCCTTAATAATCTTATATGTTGCAATCAGGTCCCCTCTCAATCTCCTTAATTCCAGCATGTACAGCGTGTACGAGCGTGATCAGTTACCCGAAGGATGGAGGGGGCCCTTTCTATAAGCCTGCCAGATAGTCCACGCCACCTTGTCCTCCTCCAGAGAGCCACTGAATATCTGACTCATCCTCACGATAGCCACGTCAGTCGCCTTCACTACCCCCCGGCGCTGCAGCCCCGAGAACATCCCCTCCATCCTAAATATGTACTCGGAGAGCTTTTCCCCTCTCCATTGTTTCAGGCGTTGGAACTCTGCTAAAAGCAGCTAGGGTTCCCCTGACAACCCAAACGCTCCCTCCAAAACTTCTATGCATTCCTCCACTGAAACCCCAGGCTTTTCAGCTTTCAACTCCCAGACTGTTTTGGCTGCCAAACCCCTCAAACTTCCCACCAATCTGAGCCTGGCCACTCCTCTAATATCAAAGACGTATGCTCGATCCAGGTCTCATAGTCCACTTTCCCGTCCGGAGTAGGCTTGGCTCCGGAGAACACCCCCAGCTTCAGCCGTGGCCTCTCGGCCACTCCCACCAGGGAGTTAGTGCGGCTGCCAGCTCTGAGGCTTCCACCCTCCCTAGGGGGGGTGGGACTAGTCACGCCTTCCACCTCCGACCCCCCCCCCCTTTACTAGTGACGGGCACCTCTCTGGGGGCCACCCCTAGCTCTAACCCCTCCTCCGGTGTCTCCTCATCCTCACCCTCGGAGAGAGTGTGGAGCCCCCACGGCCCCTCCTCCCCCGGAACACTGACCGTCGCCGGCAGTTCCAATATCATGACGTCAGCACTCGTACGAACCAACACCCAGATAGACTCTACCTCTTTACCACACCGTCTAGCTACCAATTCTACCTGCTGCATACCTTTTACCAAACTTAACCCCCGCACTAACGCGTCTCCCGAAACTCGAAAATCCACTCCGCTCACTATACAGGCATACTGAACCGGTACATCTTCCAACTTGCACCAGTTAACAATCCTATCTCTGTCCATCTCCGCTCTGCTGCCTGCGCGATTCCACAGCCCCTGACAATCCAATCCTGGACGAGCCCCCACAAATGTAACACTTACCCAACAGGCTGGTATATGTCTAGGGGAAAAGGAGATCCAGCCACTCACCAACCCACCTCCCGTGCACGCAGGTGCTGTGAGAATCGAGTTTATGCCGCACGCACACACACAATATCAAACTCACACCAGATACCGTTATGGAATACACTTTAAAGATTTTGCTAAAACTAAAAGAGTACTATGCAATACTGTATATATGAAAGAAAAGTAAATAAAGTAAAAGGCACCAACTTATCAAAGTTCAGTCAGTTTAGTGCACATTGTTGGAGCTCAACCATCAAACCATTCGACCCCTCATCACTTGCCTCCGACCTCCACATCCTCGCACCTGGGACCACCCCCGGTGGTCAACCGAGCAGCGCAGCGCACATCCACCTTCCTCGGCGTCTCCTTCCCGCCTCCCCTGAAAACACCGCAAAACCCCCAAGCTCCCAGCCTCACTAGACAAAATAACATTCCCCATTGGTTAAAAAATGAATACAATCCCCATATCAGCAAGTCCAAAGCTAAACAACTGCGAGAGAAACACTTATCAAACATAAAAGATTCCTACTCCAGCAAACCAAGGATGCCATTTTGATTAACATACACAGTACATTGTACACCTGAGATCAACAATAGCTGTTTTTTAGACTAAGAGCTGGATGGCTAGATAAATTGAGTTTAAACGTGACTCCATGCTGCCCAATCCTATCGCCTCGCGGACACAAGGCTTGCTCTCTGCTCTGTAGTGGGTACTTTCTCACAAGTGTACTTACAGAAATCAGAACACTGAAAACGATTGTCACTTTTTTCATACATTCAAAGCGACCCATCTTAATAGTCATTGGGTGATGCCTTTAGTCACTGTAAAGAGCGTCTGGACCTGTTGGAAACCAAACAGAGGCACAATTATCCTTCGAGTATCAAACCCTGATTGGCCTGTTGAACACATCACCTCAGTAAAAACAGAAAATACCAGAAAAACTCAGCAGTTTAGTCTGCAAAGTTAACATTACAGGTGAACCAAACCACTTATCCTGATGAATGGACTTTGACCTGGAATGTTGTCACTGTTTATTTTCCTGCAGATGCTGCCTGACCTGCTGGGCATTTCCAGCAGTTTCTGTTTGTGTTTTACTTTCTCAACATCTACAGTTTCTCAGTTTTAATTTCATCTTAACTTTGCCAAAACTAAGTAGATGATTTGGCCTGATTCAAATGTAGAACGTGCTCCCTGGAGATAGTTTGCAATGGTTCTGAGGGGTTGTCACTTATAGACAAGTTGCAGCAACATAAAGGGGCAGAGACTGCTTTCTCCATAGCAGATGACGGTCTGTGATATTCTGTGGCCACGAGCAGGACATCCTGAACTGGAGCTGCTCACCTTCAGTGTTGGAACAGCTAACATGAGCAAGTAGATCATGGGAATGCTGTTTAAGTCTAGACCAAATCAATTGTCAAGGATCCACCAGAACTTCCTTTCATATCATGTATGTACTGTACATGAGGCACTGAAAGGACTAGATAGAGTGGGCATGAAGAGAATGTTTCTAATAGTGGGAGGGCACAGCCTCAGTATATAAGGACATCCCTTTAGAGCAGAGATGAGAAGGATTTTCTTTAGCCAGAGGGTGGTTAATCTGTGGAACTCATTGCAACATATGGCTGTGGAGGCCACGTCATTGAGTATATTGAAAGCATAGGTTCTAGATTAGTTAAGGCAGCAAAGGTTATAAGAAGGAGGCAGGAGAATGGGGTTAAAAGGGAAAACAAATCAGCCATGATCAAATGGCGGTGCAGCCTTGTTGGACCAAATGTAGTAATTCTGCTTCCATGTCTTATGATGTTCTGGTCTCAAAAAGACAACCTTTATTATAGTAAAGATCCCCACTGTCCAGCCCATGCCATCCCTCACAGCTACCATTGGCAGGAGGTACAGAGGCTTAAGGTGCCACATTACCAGGTTCTGGAACATCTACTGACCTTTAACCAGTCAGTTCTTGAATCAACCCGTACAACTCTAACCACTGGAATGTAATGTTTAATCTACTACAATAGCAATCTGACAACAACTTTGATCAATTGGCACTAAGATGGAGTTTGTTTTAATTGATTCTAATTGTGATCTTTCATGTCAAAATTGTGCACAATTTATGTTTTACTTGTGAATGTAGCTTCCATGATGTGTGGTGCTGCTGCACCTGTACTCACGTGTGCTTACATATATGACTTTGACATGTCTACACTATCGCATGCATACCCGTTAGCATGAGGCCACTCTTACATTCTGGTTCCTGTCCAGTAAACCATCTCTGAGCTGTCTGGATCTAAATACCTCGTTAGTTAGGTGGACAAATATTGTACATAATTCTCCAAATATGGTCTCATCAATGTGCTCTGTAACTAAGTCATAACCACCCACTTTTGCATTCCATTTCCCTTGCAATTTATTCCGACAACCTGTTAACATTCCAAATTAATTGCAGAGCTGACACACTGCGTAGATAGTGTGCAGAGAACGCAGATCACTCTGCACTACTTTCCTTTCCTGCCAAGACAGACAATACCAATTCTTCTATGTTACATTTTCATTTACTGGACTTTTACCTATCCTTTTACCTATCCACATCTAGGCATGGGCTAATAAGCAGCCAGAAGTATTCCTGCATCAAGAAATTACCATCTCCAACAAGAGAGAGTCCATTTATTCTCAATATTCAATGGCACAACCATTACTTATTGCCTCATCGTGCTTTCTGGGGTGGGGAGGGGGGAGGTCACCATTGCTCGGAATCTCGGGCAAACCAGCCAATTACTTCTACAAGAGCAGGTATATGGCTGGATATACTAAGGAAGGTGCCTTATCTCCTGATACTCCAAAGTTTTCCCAGGTAAAAGGGTCATCAGGAAAATTCTCCAATTCCCTAGCTGAAAGCAGCTTCTACAATAATAAAAACATCAGCCAGGATTCAAGAGACCAACTGTTTTGATTGACATACACTAGCTCGCAGTAACCATTCATTCTTTCCAAAATGAGTGCAGTGGATGCCACTTACAAAATGCACTGCAGTTACACACCTAGACTAACCTAATTACACGCTCATAGCTTGCAGATCTATCCTGACAACAACAAATGCTAGGTGCTTGAAAACACCATCATCTACAGGCTCACTTACACACCATTTTGACTTGGAAACAATGTGGCGCTGGAAGAATGATGACTCTCGCAGGTTGCCCCCAGCGTATCCTTGGACTGTGTTTGTTGTTAATGTATTTCACTGTATGTTTTCACTTACATGTGACTAATCTCTATTTTTATAAATATATTATCGGTCCTTTATCATTCCTAGGTCATTGTAGCATCAAATGTGTTGAAGAAACCGTTCAGGGCAGTTTCACTAATTGTGTACATGAATTCCACATTCAATGCATTGAGCAGAAGCTCTTTGGTAGCACCATCCAATTGGTCCCACTCTCCTACTCTAAGCCCAGAGCCCTGCAGCATTTTCCACCAGCAACACCAGCAATTAGTAGACTCACAGTCCTAATATCTGCTGCATGCAATACAATCTCCTCACATCGCTTCTGTTTCTTGCATCAACAATGCTAAATACGGCCAACCGGACTGCTTGTGGAGAAGCTGGAAATATTGAGCAACTCAGCAGGTCAGGCAGCATCTAAGGAGGGGAATAAAAAATCAACGTTTCAGGCTGAGACCCTTCATCAGGACTGGAAAGAAAGGGTACAGAAGCCAGTATGAGAAAGTAGGGGAAGGGGAAGAGGCACAAGTTGGCAGTTGACAGGTAAAACAGCTGTGAGGAGGTTGGTGGATGGTGGGAAAGAGGGTACGATTCGAGAATCTGGGAGAGGATACAGGTGGAAATTGTAAAGGGCAGAGAAGGAGGAATCTAGTAGGAGAGGACAGTGGACCAAGGAAGGGGCAGGGGAACCAGCAGGTGGTGATGGGCAAGTGAAAAGAGAAGGGTTGAGAGGGGTACCAGAGTGGGGAATGGGAAAGAAAGAACAGGGGGAAGGGAGAAATGATCAGGTTAGAAATGTTCATGCCTTTAAATTGCAGGGTACCCAAATGGAATATGAAGTGTTGCTTCTCCAACGTGAGCTTGGCCTCATCATGGCAGAGTAGAGGAAGCCATGGACAGACATAGCAGAATGGGAATAGGAAGTCAAATTGAAATGGATGGGCACAAGGAGATCCCCTATACATCATCTGTCAGCTTCCCCTTCTCCCCCATTATTCCATGACTTGCTGCATGCTTTCTGCATCTAGTGAGGCTTTATAAATGTTAGTTAGACCACAGCAGAAGGTTTGTGTGCGGTGGTCACCCCACCTGAGGGAAGTGCAAAGGAGATTCACCAGGCCGTTACCTGGAGTAGAACATTTCACTTACTGTATGAGGAGAGTCTGGAGAGGTTGTGTCTGTTTTCCTTGAATTAGTGGGGGCTGAGAGGGCAGAGGGGTGGCTTGAAGCAGATGTATAACACAATGAAAAGAAAGGGTGCATAGTGGGAAACCTTTGTTTTATAGCAGACCTTTATAAAGCTAAAAGGCATGGTTTTAAGGGAAGGGGTAAGTGAGAGAGGGGAACGGAGAAGCTTGTTTTCACCCAGAGGGTGGTTCATGTCTGGACCACTCTACCTGAGCAGGTGGCGGAGGCAGAAGCTTCACCACATTTAACAAGTACAGAAGGCCTTTACCAAGTGCTGGTAAATAGAATTAGTGTGGAGGGTACAATGGATATCGAGGGTCCAGAGGCTGTATAACTGTGCTGTATGACTCTGAATAACACTAAGTATATACATGTCTATTAAACAGCTAAGCTAAAATATGTAGTACAAAAATAGCAGAAATAAAAATGTCGTGAGGTAGTGTTCATGGGTTCAATGCTCATTTAGAGATCGGATGGCTGAGGGGAAGAAGTTGTTCCTGAATCACTGAGTGTGTGCCTACAGGCTTCTGTACCTCCTTCCCAATGGTAACAGTGTGAAGAGGCATGTCCTGGCTGGTGAGGATCCTTAATGATGGCCACCACCTTCCCAAGGCACCATTCCTTGAAGATGTCTTGGATACTATGGAGGTTGGTACCCATGACGGAGCTGACTAATTTTACAAGTTTCTGCAACTTATTTCGATCTTGTGCAGTAGCCCCCACCACCACCACCCCCATACCAGACGGTGGTGCAGCCAGTATATGTACTGTATATTTGTATATCTATTTTATCTTTTTGTGTACAAACAGTTCTGACATACATCTTGCTGTGACTGTTACATTGCTTATTTGGGGAGCATCGATAGCACTTGAAAGGATTCAGACCGACTGACCGCTGGTGAACATTATCACTCTCAAGGGTTTAGTCTATGGTCCGGTGTACCTGCCTTATCTGGGTTTAAGTTATTCACTTTCCTACCAATTGGGTTTTCACGATGAAAAGGAAATGGTGTGTGATTCACTTTTTATTCACTTGACATTTGTACTTCGTTTATCAGAATCACTTGGATTTAATTTGTTTCTAGCTTGACTGAGTTTGTTGTCCTTTAGTAGTTGAGTGCTGTAGGGGAACAGCAGAAAAAAACATGTTACCTTCTACATCCTTCTTCAAACTCCACAAAGTCCTACCTTGTGTAGATCCGATCACAGTACTGCATTAATTTCTTAAAATTTGGTTCCTAGGGATCAAACAGATTGTCAAAGCATTAGAATTTCATACAATGCTCAAGTAAGAAATCCACAGTAACACCATCCTGAGGAGATTGAATACAGCAGAGCTTTATCATACACAAAATCCAAAAGCTCAGATACATGGAATCAGCATCATTGTGGTTATCAAAGGCCTTCTGCAGCATAACTCAAGCATCTAACTAGAAGTGTGACAATAAATCTCAGCTGACTTTCCAGTGAAAAGTTAAGGGAGTATTGCACCATCCTGCCTTTTGGATGGGAAGTTGTCGCAGTCAAATCACATCCATCTGCTTTGTGCAGACAATGCAAAATGGGGTCGCCTTGGTAGCATGGCGGTTAGTGCGACGCTGTTATAGCTCGGGGCGGAGTTCAGAGTTCAATCCCGGCTTCCACTGTAAGCAAGTTTGCGTGTTTGTTTCTCATGTGTGCATGGGTTTTCCCACAATCCAAACAAAGACTAGTTAGTAGATTAACTGGTCCCGTGATTATTCGTGGGTTAAATCAGTGGTTTGCTGGTTGGTGTGGCTCAAAGGGCTGGAAGACCTGGTCCCACGCTGTATCTCTAAATAAAATAAACAAGCAACTTGCATTGAACTGTTTGCAAAAGAGCAGGGAAGTACTCCCAGCACTGGTCAATACTTACTCCTCAACTAAACTTAATACATCCAACAAACTGACCATATCTTACTGGTGATAAAGGATCATTGACCTGAAACACTGACTCTTTCTCTTTCCAAAGTTAAGGACTGACCTGCTGAATTTATCCAGCAGTTTCTTCTGTTTGTATGCTGGATTTCCAGCATCTGCATTTTAAATCACTTCAGTGTTCATGCACAAAATTGCTGCTTCTTTCCCAACAATAGAACATGGATTACATATCTCAAACTGCTAGCTTAGCTGAAAAGCATTGCAGAAAGACTGTCAGTTTCATTTCCCCAGTGCCTTGAGATGCCTACCGTAAGCGCTCATGGTTGGTGGCAGGTACGAGGATAGGGACGTCCTGGCCTTTAACTATCATGTGCTGTTTTAACAGGTGGATTACTGAGGTTATCATCATTTTGATGAAGGCTCCTTGACCTAAAACGCTGTCTTTTGTTTTTCTCCAGTTCACTTGAACAGACATAAAACCACTTAGGTTCAGAGCAGGTAATCTGATCCTCAAATCACAAATGTTTCTCTGTCCACTGCACCAGTGCTAAAACCTTTTAACGAGATCTGAAAAATGGCAAAAATGAGGGGGTAATATTGTCAAATGAAGGAAATTTAATGTGATTCAGGTAAAAAAAATGTGTGTGAGTATGTGTGAGTGTGCGTGTGTGCACGCGCTCGTGTGTGTGTGCGTGTGCATATGCACACAAGTGTACATGTCACTGTGGCCTCTGTGCCATTTCTGAATCGTGAGCAAATGAGTGACATTTTGAGGAGCCACTTTGTGTTTTCCAGGCACTGCTCTGAGCAATCGGCTCATTATTGCAGTAAGGCTCCACAGAAGGAACAGACTTTGCAACACACTTCCTTTAAAGGTCACCATCATTGATATCAGAGGAAAAGGTCATCTGAGAAATTGACTGAATCTCCCCGAGTTTGCCTTTGCCCTTTGTTATTCTTAAATCCTGTTTAAAGGTTTCATTTTCTTACACCAGAAACATATTCACGCATTATCACATTTTTGGATTATAATGCAAAAGATTTACTCGTGCATTATCTACCCATTCCCATGAGCAGATTTCACATCCAATTTGATCTGGTGTATTTCCAGCAGAATTAAATCCCAACGCTGTCCCTCCCTAAAGTTAAACAAAACAAACTGCTGTATGCTACGTTGCAAATATTAAATATTCAGTAATCTTTTGAAAAGGTCACAAACTCTTATTGCACATAATTCAGTGACACTGGCCACAGGTTCTAATTTCTCCAACAAATACATCACAACTTGTCAAACTTGTCAAATCCAGTTCAAGATTGCTTAATGCCATTTCCAGTACACAAGTATAAAGGAGAACAAAATAATTGTTACTCCAGATGCGATGCAGCACAAAAAATTAGAATATGATAAAGAACATAATAATAAAATCACAAAAAATATAAATATATAAGATAGCTTAGATACATTGATTGTATGTCCAGAGTGACACCAGCTATAGGAGTACATAAGGTGACTCTGACAGGAAATGAATATTGGTGGTTGTGTGGGGATGTGAAGTGGTGGGTTAATGGGTGAAGGTGCTGATCAGCCTTACTGCTTGGGGAAAATAATTGTTTTTGAGTCTGGTGGTCCTGTCATGGATGCCATGTAACCTCCTCCCTGATGGGAGTGGGAGAAAGAGTCCAGGAGCAGGGTGGGTGGGATCTTTCATGATGTTACTGGCCTTTTTCTGGCCCCTTGCTGTACTTATGTCCTTGATGGTGGATAGGCTGCTGTCGGCAATACGTTGGACAGTTGTAGAGCCTTCCTGTCTACTCTAAGTTCAAAGTAAAATTTATTATCAGAGTGTATTCATGTCACCACATACAATCCTGAGATTCTTTTTTCTGTGGGCAAACTTGGCAAATTTATAGAACAGTAACTGTAAGCTGTATACATCAGGAACTGCAAACATAAACAAACTGTGCAAATGTAGATATAAATAAATAACAATAAATAACAAGCATGAAATAATATAACAAAGTTCTTAAATAAGTGTAGTTATCCTCTTTTGTACAGGAGCCTGGTGGCTGAGGGAAAGAAAGTAGCTATTCTTGACCTAGTGATGTGAGTCCTGAGGCTCCTGTACCGTCCACCTGGTGGCAGCAGTGAGAAAAGAGCAGGGCCTGCGTGGTGAGGATCTTTGATAGTGAACACTGCTTTTCTATGGCAACTTTTCATGTGGATGTGCTCAGTGGTTGGGAAGGTTTTACCTGTGATGTACTGGGACAAATCCACTACCTTCTGCAGGATTTTCCGCTCAAGGACATTGGTGTTCCCAACCAGGCCATAATGCAGCTGGTCAGCACACTTTCCACAAAATATCTATAGAAGTTTGCCAAGGATTTCAATGACATGCTGAACCTCTACTGACTCTTGAGGAAGTAGAGGCGCTGTCGTGCTTTCTTCACAATTGTATTTATATGTTTGGTCCAGGACAGGTCCTCTGAGATAGTGATACCCAGGAATTTAAAGTTACTGACTCTCCCCACCTCTGATCCTCCAATGATTTCTGCCTCATGGATCTGATTTCCCTCTCCTGAAATCTACAATCTGTGCCTTGGTCTGACTGACATTGAGTGAGAGGCTGTTGTTATTACAGCACTCAGCCATGTTTTCAATCCCCCTCCTGTATGCTGATTCATCACCACCTTTGATACGTCCCACAGCTGCAAACGTATATTGTGTTGGAGCAGTACTTAGCCACACAGACACAGGGGTAAAGCAAGTAGAGTGGGGGGCTAAGCTCACGTGCTTGTGGTGCTCCTGTGCTGATGGAGATTGTGGAGATGTTTTTGCCAATTCTAACTGACTGGGACCAGAAATTGAGGAAATTCAGGATCCAATTGCACAAGGGGGTATTGAGGCCAAGGTCTTAGAGCTTATTGATTAGTTTTGAGGGGATGATGGTGTTAAATACTGAGCTGTTATCGATAAAGAGCTGTATGCATCTTTATTGTCCAGATGTTCCAGGGTTGTGTGAAGAGCCAACAAGATGGCGTCTGCTGTAGACCTGTTGCTTCAGTAGGCGAATCGGAGTGGATCCAAGTCACCACTCAGACAGAAGCTGATATGCTTCAACACCAGCCTCTCAAAACCTTTCATCGTTGTGTATGTAATTGCCACTGGGCGACAGTCATTGAGACAGGTTACCATGTTTTTCTTCGGCACCGGTACGACTGAAGCCTGCTTGAAGCAGGTGGGTACCTGGAGCGAGCGGATGAAGATATCCATGAAGACACCGGCCAGTCGGTCAGCACAGATCTTCAGTACTCGGCCAGGTACTCCATCCAGACCGGATGCTTTCCTTGGATTCATTCTCTTGAAGGCAGTGTGCACGTCATCTTCAGGTACTGAGACCAAAGGATCACCAGGAGACAGGGGGGTGTGCGATGGTTCCTCCCTGTTCTGGTGGTCAAAGTGCACATGGGAGGATTGAGCTCACCTGGAAGTGAAGCTTTGCTGCCCCTTTTGTCACAAGATTTAACCTTGTAAGGAGGTTATGGCATTCAAACCCTGCCACAACTGCCCAGCATCCCTCGTTGTTTCCAGTCTAGTCCAGAGTCTCCACTTCACCCGAGAGATGCTTTCCGGAGACCATACCTGCACCTCTTGTAGCATTCTTAATCTCCAGACTTGAATGCCTCTGACCTGGCTCTCAGCAGATTCCAGATTTCATTGTTCATCCAGGGCTTCTGATTGAGGAAAACCCTGGACGATTTTGTGGGGACACAGTCATCTTCAGCTATTTTACTGGAGTTTGTAATGACCCTGTGTAGTTGTTTGGGTCCTCAGGTGAGTGCAGCAACTACAATGCAGTTTCCGTACCATGCAGTGATGTAGCATGTTTGAATGCTCTCTACAGCACATCTGTAGAAGGTTGCATTGATGTGCATACTCCAGCTCTCCTCAGCCTCATCAGCAAGTTGGTGAACCTTCTTGATTGTGTGGGACCTTGAGAGACGTGCATTTCTAGGAGTCTGAAGCTGCTCATCGTTTCTACCACTGTGCAAAGAAGGGTGTGTGTGGTGCGAGTTCTCCTGAGGTAGATAACCACCCCCCTTGTCATTGTGGAAGAGGTAATTTTCCTGGTATAGCCTTCCTCTTCCCCTCTGAGGGCCATCATTGTTTAGAGCATCAGGAAAGGAGGTGTCACTAGTAGTCAACGCTGTTTTTCCTTGCGTGAATAGTACTGCTGTAATATAATGAGCTTAAAATTTTTCTGTTCAACAATATTATGTGAAATCTTTGATTTTAATCCCACACAAAGAAAACAGAAATACCTGAATTCAGTTTGCACATGAATAAACTAGTTGCGTTCGGAGATTTTGGGGAAACCATCTACCTCTCGTCACAGAGTTATTGGTCATTGCATGTTTAATGTTCCCAGTTTTGACCAAGAATCTTCGAGAACACTTCTATCCCACTCTTATAAGTCTACTGAATAGTCCCCTTGTACAATAATGGACCTCGCAACCTACCTCTTGTAGCCTTGCATATTATTGTCTTTCTGCATTTGTATTTTTTCTGCAACTGTTACATTTTATTCTGCATTCCGTGATTGCTCATTCCTTGCACTACCTCGATGTACTGATATAATGAAATAATCTGTATGAATGGCATGAGAAACATTGTTTTTCACTGTCCCTCAGAACATGAGATCAATAACTTACCAATTATTTTTAACTGTTTCTTTCTCCACAGGTGTCACCTGGCCTTCAAAAGATTCAAATATTTTCCAGTTTTAGATCTTGTCTCCAGCATCTGCAGTATTTTTAACATTTTCGTTCATGGGTTTAATGTTGTTGGGCTCACTATTGGTGAAGTGGCCCTTGACCATTGTCTGTGAGTCAAGGCAGTTGACTACAGCTCACTCACAACCAGACCAACAAACAAGGCCAGAATGCCCCAATGCGTCTTGAATCCTGGCAAATTTTCACTGTCACTCCAATCTTGCTTTCAACTTTGCACCCAGCTTGCTTTGACAGATCGAAAGCCACTAATGTGTGAACATCAGAGACTTCCTGCTTATCACCAGGAACCAGCAGTGGCAGCCAATTGAGACGAAAATAAATCTTCAAATAAGATCACAGCAGGCAAAACCCTGCCAGGATCCTTCAGTCATATTTTAACATTTAAAAGCCTGCCTCTCGGCAGATTAGAAGTAACTTCTGTGTGAGGCAACACTGAATAAGGATATCAGTAACTGTGACTCTTAGAATCAATCAAAGAAAGTGAGAACACTTAGAGCCCAGAGTTGTTTCACTGCCTGCCTATAATTTATGCCTGTTCTCGCTATACAGACAACTTCGGGGGAAGACAGAGGAAGTTGTATCTCAGGGTATTTTGAAGAGGCAGTACTTCGAATCTTCATCAATCTTCACTTGCAACAGCCCACCTGCTTCATGCACTATTGTAAAAGAGCTCTGTCTCTTCCCTGTGTGGTTCAGACCTGCATTTACAAAAGAACATCAAGCTCACATGCAGAAAAGAGCAAGGGTAGGAAAGGGTGATTGTCCCTGGAATTCCCACTTGACCAGTGGTGCTCTGAGTTCTGCTTTATAAATGTCTGAGTGCTTCCACAGCAATAAAATCATTCTGGTAGTCAGCAAAACTTTATATCACCCACTTCACCATGTGTTTTTTCTTCCATCTAACCATTAGGGATTAAATAATGCAGGTCACAAAATCTACCCTTCAATCAAAATATAAACAAACTTCAACAAACTGCCACAACAATAGCATTTTTTCCTTCAGGGAGTTTAGAATTAGAATATAATTGTCTCATGTGCCAAGATCCAATGAAGAGTTTACTTTGGTCAGATTATTGCATAGAACAAAACAGGTGGGCAGATTAGCAAAGTGTTGAAAGCCATTTTGATCAGATGATGGAGGGGTTTAGAGGGTTATGAGCCAAGGCAGGTGCGTGGGACGGGGTAGGAGCAAGGCCCCGCTCCCATGCTCTATGATTCTAAGGTGTTACAGCGACGAAGAAAGTGCAGTGTGGGTGAACAGCAAAAGATAGAACAAGGTTGTGAGGTCAAAGATTCCATCTTGTCATAATAGTCTTATCACAGTGGGGGAGAATCTGTCCTTGAGCTTGGTGCACATGCTTTCAGGTTTTTAGATCTTCAGCCTAATAGGAGAGGGACTGGTGCTATACTGTATTAGGAACATGAAGCACCCAGCCTTCCCAAACTCCACAGCGTTAATGTAGGCAGGAGCACTGCACCAACACCTTTCCTGAAATCAATGACTAGTTCTTTTGTTGACATTGAGGGAATGGATGTGGCCACCGAGCTCTCTGTCTCCTTCCTGAACTACAACTCTTGGTTATTTGTGACATGACGCAGTGTGGTGGTAACATCTGCAAACGCAGATGGAGTTAGAGCCGAGCTCAGAGCAGACAAATCTTTAAGGTATCCTGCACGGATTTCCTGTACTGCCAATCCTTGAAGGTTTCTCAAGAACTTAACTTCATCACAGCTCTCACTTTGGTTCTTATTAAGGACCACTGCTGAAGTAAAATTCTTGAGAAAACCTCAAGGATTGGCAGTAATATTAGTTAATAAACATGAAACTACAGAGGTTCATCTCCCATGTATCTCCTCATCCCAGACAGAAATATTCAAAGGTAGATGGACAGGTTTCTGGACATAAGGGTTCCAGGGGGATATGGGGATAAGACCAAGAGACCATAAGAGGTAGGAGCAAATTAGGCTATTCAGCCTATCAAGTCTATGCTGCCAGTCATGGCTGATTCATTATTCCCTCCATTCTCCTGCCCTCTCTCTGTAAACTTTGACACCCTTACTAATTAAGAACCTATTAATCTCCACTTTAAAGTTATTCAGTGACTTAGCCTCCATATCAATCTGTGGCAATAAATTCCACAGATTCAGCACCCTCTGGCTAAAGAAATTCTTCCTCATTTCTGTTCTAAAGGAATGCCTGTGTCTTCTGAGGCAGTGACTTCTGGTCTTGGAATCGCTCACTATCCTCTTCACGTCCATTCTATCTTGACCTTTCAACACTTCATAAGTTTCAATAAACTCCAGCTAGTACAGGCTCAAGTTCATCAAAAACTCCTCATACATTAACCCTTTCATTCCCAGGATCATTCTCGTGAACCTTCTCTGGACTCTCTACATGCCAGTGATAGAAATTCACCACACCTAAAATCTCTTGCAATGTTTTGCTCGTGCGAAGCAGTGGTAAGTCCATAATAGCAGCAACTTTTACAGCAACAGTGTCACCCTTTCTGCGGAGATGCAGCGGTGGAGAAAGCCTTAAGCCAACATTGCCTGATTATCAGCTCGAGTTGTCTGCTATTAAGTCCTTGAAAAGTATGTGGAATGTAATAAGTGCTCAGTTTTGGATGCACTGGTGACAAGTATGTCATTCAGGTAAACAAAAAGAAAATCTGAATCGTTTAAGAGAGTCCATTAGTCACTGGAAAGTCTGTGTTGCACTTTTCACCCTAAATGGCATGCACTCAAACTCAAGTAGTTTGGGGTTATAACAGCAGTTTTGGGAACGACCTCAGTGCATACAGACTTCTGATGGTAACCCCTGACCAAGTCCACTTTGGAATAAATTACCTTGCCAAAATATCTTGAATATGGGGGACCACGTAACGATCAGGCATGGTGCCCTCATTAAGGTGACGGTAATCACTGCATGGACGGAAACCACCATCAGAGGGGTGAAGCCCAACCTGCGTACAATGCTAATCCTTTCCAATCCAAATTTAGCCTTTACACTGGCCAGCTTTCCTGAGCGCTGTCTGGGCACAGACTGGTGAGCCACTTGTGGAAATGTGGTGCTCATCCCCTGCTTTGTGACTGTAGTGGAAAATGTGGGCTCGGTGAGGTTTGGGGATTCACCCAGCAGGCGAGTGAATTCACACGTGGTGATGCATGCGCTAGACAGAGTCATCGAGGGGAAATACTGGGGGTACAGGGTAATGACCAAAGTCCTTTGCATCTACGAACTGGCAGTTCTTAAGATCAACTAACAGACATAGGAAATCCACACCTAGAAGAGGTCTAGCAACTCTAGCGAAGATGAAGTCCCATGTGTGGTGTTGTCCGCTGAAGCAGAACATCAGGTGCAGTGTCTCAGAAGTCCAGGTCCTATTGGATCCAGCAATGGCTGATGCCAGCAGCACACTCACTTGAGCGCCCGTGCAGCACACAAAGGGTGTCCATAATGACCAGCAGATGACCCTGGCAGCTGTAACCCAGTGTTCACAGACCTCTAACGTCCTGATGCTCTGGAACTATCTAATATGCATGGCGGTCAGCACTCTTTGGCGTTCACGCTGAAGTGTGTGTGGTAAAAACATCGACTGGGCATAGTCTGGTTTGGAGCCGTAGGCGTGAGCCTGTCGGGAGCTCTACTGACAGGGCTTATGAAGGGAAGAGAAACAATGCACTTCTGCCTAGATGTGTGTAGACTACTGGCCATTTTAACAAACTTCCTAGAGTCCTTTATGGGTCATTAGTGAGGGCTGTGTGAACTGGATCAGGCATTTGCTGCATGAAGAGTTCTTCAACAATACAACAAGGATGATGATTGCCCAGGAGAGACAGCATGTGGTCCATTACTTCTAAAGGTCTAGTGTCTGACAAGGAGACCAATTGTTTGACCCACAAAAACTCAGACAATCCAAAAGTCTGTAGTAGGTGAGTTTTCAGAGTGAAATATTTATCACCTGCAGTGATGTCTTCTGATTGACTCATCTCTCTGGCTATAGTGGAACTACTTAATGATGCTACGACACAGTAAAATTTAGTATTGTTGGCAGTAATTTCTTGCAGCGTGAACTGGGCTACTGCTTGTGTAAACCACGTGCTATCATGCTGCTCCTGAAACTCCAGCAGCTGCAAAGTTGGTCGACGTGTCGTTGAGTAACTCTGGAATTGTCTGAGAACGTCAGGATCACTAATGTATGGTTTTGTGAATAAAGCATGTGAGAGTCACTTTATATGCTTAACAAAAGTCTCAGCCCTTTCCTTCCATTCCGAACAAGCCAAAAACAGTTGCTTTACATGGGCGCTATTACATCAGCCACCATCTCTTACCGTGAATACAATGACTCCGTGATGGTGTTTGTGAATTAGGTTGAACAGTTTCAATTGTGAACAATATGTGTTACCTGTCACCCATTATATTACCCTACACCGTATTTCATCTGTCACTTCTTTGTCCATTCTCCTAATCTTCTAAGATCTTTTGCAAGATGCCTGATTCCTCAACACTACCTACTCCTCCACCTATCTTTGTATAGTCTGCAAATTGGTCACATAGCCATCAATTCCATCATCCAAAACATTGACATACAGCATAAAAAAATCATTTCCAAACATTGACCCCTGCAGAACACAGCCAGTCATCAGTAGCCATCCAGAAAAGTCCCCATTTATTTCCAATCGTTCCCTCCTGCATTCAACCATTTTTCTATCCATGGGGTCTAAAGGCTTTCTGAAAATCCAAATCAACAACATCCACTGATTCTCCTTTGTCTACCCTGCCTGTTATTTACCCAAAGAATTCCAGAAGACCGTAAGACCATGAGATATAAGAGCAGAATAGGCCACTCGGCCCACCGAGCCTGCTCTGCCATGCCAACCATGGGCTGACCCAATTCTTCCAGTCATCCCCACTCCCCTGCCTTCACCCCATACCCTTTGATGCCCTGGCTAATCAAGAACCTATCTATCTCTGCCTTAAATACACCCAATGACTTGGCCTCCACAGCCACTCGTGGCAACAAATTCCACAGATTTACCACCCTCTGACATGAAGTAATTTCTCTGCATCTCAATTCTATAAGGTGTCCTTCAATCCTGAAGTCATGATCTCTTGTCCTAGAATCCCCTACCATGTGAAATAACTTTGCCATATCTAATCTGTTCAGGCCTTTTAACATTCAAAGTGTTTTTATGAAATTCCCCCCTCATTCTCCGTAACTCCAAGGAATACAACTGCCAGAGGTTCCTCATATGCTAACCTTTTAATTCCTGGAATCATTCTCCTGAATCTTCTCTGAGCCCTCTACAATATCAGTATATCTTTTCTAAAATAAGGAGCCCAAAACTGCACACAATACTCCTAGTGTGGTCTTACGGTGTCTTAAAGAGCCTCGACATCACATCCCTGCTCTTATATTCTATACCTCTAGAAATGAACGCCAACGATGCATTCACCTTCTTCACAACCAACTCAACCTGGAGGTTAACCTGCAGGGTATCTTGCACAAGGACTCCCAAGTTCCTTTGCATCTCTGCATTTTGAATTCTCTCTCCATCTAAATAATAGTCTGCCTGTTTATTTCTTCCACCAAAGTGCATGACCGTACACTTTCCAACATTGTATTTCATTTGCCACTTCTTTGCCCATTCCCCTAAACTATCTAAGTCTCTCTGCAGGTTCTCTGTTTCTTCAACACCACCCGCTCCTCCACCTATCTTTGTATCATCGGCAAATTTAGCCACAAATCCATTAATACCATAGTCCAAATCATTGACATACGTTGTAAAAAGCAGCGGTCCCTAAAACAACTCCTGTGGAACTCCACTGGTAACCGGTAGCCAGCCAGAATAGGATCCCTTTATTCCCACTCTCTGTTTTCTGCTGACCAGCCAATGCTCCACCTGGGCTAGTAACTTCCCTGTAATTCCATGGGCTCTTATCTTGCTAAGCAGCCTCATGTCCGGCACTTTGTCAAAGGCCTTCTGAAAATCCAAGTACACCATGTCTACTGCATCTCCTTTGTCTACCCTGCTTGTATTTTCCTCAAAGAATTGCAGTAGGTTAGTCAGGCAGGATTTTCCTTTCAGGAAACCATGCTGGCTTTGGCCTATCTTGTCATGTGTCTCCAGGTCCTCCAGAATCTCATCCCTAGCAATCGATTCCAACAACTTCCCAACCACTGATGTCAGGCTAATAGGTCTATAGTTTCCTTTCTTCTGCCTCCCACCCTTCTTAAACAGCGGAGTAACATTTGCAATTTTCCAGTCACGTGGTATAATGCCAGAATCTGTCAATTCTTGAAAGATTATCCTTAATGCCTCTGCAATCTCTCCAGCTACTTCCTTCAGAACCCAAGGGTGCATTCCATCAGGGTCAGGAGATTTATCCACCCTCAGACCATTAAGCTCCCTGAGCACCTTCTCAGGCTTAATTTTCACTGCACAAACTTCATTTCCCTGACACTCTTGAATGTCCAATGTACAGCAGACGTCTTCCACTGTAAAGACTGATGCAAGATAAGCACTCAGTTCCTTTGCCATCTCTGCATTTCTCATTACCATATCTCCAGCATCATTTTGCATCAGTCCTATATCTGCCCTCGACCCTCTTTTACCCTTTAAAAAGCTTTTAGTATCTTCTTTGATATTAGTCACCAGCTCCTTTTCATAATTCATCTTTTCCTTCCTGATGACCTTCTTAGTTTCCTTCTGCAAGTTTTTAAAAGCTCCAAGATTCTCCATCTTCCCACAATCTGTGGCTTCCTCGTATGCCCTCTCTTTTGCTTTTACTTTGGCTCTGACTTCACTTGTCAGCCACGGTAGTGTCCTTCTTCCCTTTGAAAATTTCTTCTTATTTGGAATATATCTGTCTTGCACTTTCCTCATTTTTCGCAGTCATTGCTGCTCTGCTGTCGTTCCTGCAAATGTCCCTTTCCAGTCAACTATGGCCAGTTCCACTCTCATGCCATTTTAATTTCTTTATATTCCACTGAAATACCAACACATTGGATTTGATTTTTGCCCTCTCAAATTTCAATGTGAACTCAATCATATTGTGATCACTGTTCCCTAAGGGTTCCTTAACCTTAAGCTCTCTTATCACCTCTGGATCATTGCACAACACCCAGTACTGACCTGGTTTTCCCAATCTACTTTCATGTTAAAATCCCCAATGATTATCACAACATTGCCCTTCTGATACGCCTTTTCTATCTCCTGCTATAATTTGTAATCCACATCCTGGCTGCTGCGGCCTGTATACAACTGGCATTACGGTCCTTTTACCCTTGCCATTTCTTATCTTAACCCAGAAAGACTATACCTTCCAATCCTATATCATCTCTTTCCAATGATTTAATATTATTTCTTATACACAGAGCCACACCACCCCCGCTGCCTACTAACCTACCTTTCCAATACACCGTATATCCTTGGGTGTTCAGCTCCCAATGGCAGCCATCCTTTAGCCAAGTTTCAGAGAGGGCCACAACGTCATACTTGCCAATCTGTAGCTGAATTTCAAGATTGTCCATTTTATTCCTTATGCTGCGTGCATTCAAATACAACACTCTCAGTCCAGTATTTGTTGCTTTCTGTTTTAACTGCACTGCGCCCCTATTGCCCTGTAACTCATCCCACTGGCTGTGATTATGCCTCATCTCCTGCCTGTTCTTTCTATAATCTCTGTTGCATGCTATCTTTGATTTATTTCTGTTTTCCCCTTCGTCAGCCCTATCAATCTTGTTCCCATCCCCTGCCAAATTAGTTTAAACGCTCCCTAACAACTCTATTAAATATTGGACTTCTTTGGGTTCAGATGTAACCCATCCTTTTTGTACAGGTCGTACCTCCCCCAGAAGTGGCCCCAGTGATCCAGGAATCTGAATCCCTGCCCCCTGCACCAGTCTCTCAGCCACACATTAATTTGCCTGATCAGGTTATTCTTGCACTCGCTAGCAGTGATTCCAACAGATTTGTCAGGCAAGATTTCCCCTGTTGACTTTGGTTTAATTAATCATGTGCCTCGGAACATCGTCCTTAATAATGGACTCCAAAATCTTCCCAACCACTGAAGTCAGGCTGATTGTCTTGAAATTGTGGCGACCCACTTTCTGCGCAGGCAAACCGGCTCACAAATAGCCAGCGCGCGGGGATAGACTTTGGTAATGCACCTCTGACAGCAGGCACTAGGGATTTAAATGCCAGCGCCGCAAAGTTTGAAAAAACTAGTCTCGAAATGACTTACCAACTGCGTGTTGTTATTTCAGCGCTGTGTGTAGCACATCGCTACATTGGTGACCCCGACGGTCCAAACGGGATTTGGACCAAAGATGACCGACTCTTCATCTGTTCACGCAGTTTCGCTAAAACTGCCGACTTTCTGGATGCTGTGACCACGTGTGTGGTTTAGCCAAGCAGAAGCCCAGTTCCAGATTCAGCAGATATCCTCTGATTCCATGCATTACTACCACATGGTGAGCGCCCTCGACCAGGAGATGGCCGCCCAGGTTGAGGATTTCATACAGTCGCCCCCGGAAGAAGGCAAATATGAAGCATTCAAAGCGCTGCTCATTGGGACCTTTGGCCTCTCACGGCGTGAGCGGGGTGCCCACCTGCTTCACCTGGATGGTTTGGGAGACAGGCAGCCGTCAGCATTGATGAACGAGATGCTGTCCCTGGCTGACGGACACAAGCCCTGCCTCATGTTCGAGCAAGCGTTCCTGGAGCAACTGCCCGAGGACATACATCTGCTGCTGGCCGACGCAGATTTCAGTGACCCCCGGAAGGTGGCGGCCTGGGTAGACATACTATGGAAAGCCAAGAGGGAGAGCGTGGCGTCCATCGGTCAGATTACCAGGCCACGCGCCCAACAGCGGACCAGACCAGGCCCGGCAGGGGGGCGCACATAACACAGAGCCAGGAGTGAGGAGGCCAGTGAACAGTGATGTTTCCACCACCAGCGGTGGGGCACAAAAGCCCACCGTTGTTGCCCGTCCTGCAAGAGCCAGGGCCAGCTGCCACTAATGACTATGGCGGCTGGTCACCAGGACAGCCTCTTGTACATCTGGGACAAACAGTCCGGATGCCGCTTCTTGGTTGACACCGGGCGGAGATCAGCGGCTTGCCCCCGACGAGGTACGACACCCGCAACAGGAAGCCAGGACCCACCCTGAGGGCCGCAAACGGCAGCACGATACGGACCAACGGCACCTGCACAGTGCAGCTGCAGTTCGGCGCCAGCCGGTTCAAGTGGGACTTCACACTGGCCACCGTGGCCCAACCACTCCTGGGGGCAGACTTCTTGCGAGCTCACAACCTGCTGGTCGACTTGCAAGGGAAAAGACTGGTACATGCCGAGACTTTCCAGACGTTCTCCCTGAGTGAAGCCAAGTTGCCGGCCCCACACCTGGACTCCATCACGCTGTCCGACAACAAATTCACCAGAATCCTGGCGGACTTTCCATCGATTCTGGCACCGCAGTTCACGGCAGCCATGCCCAGGCACGGGGTACAGCACCACATCCTGACCAAGGGACCACCCCTCCAAGCCCGCACACGAAGGCTCTGCCCGGAAAAGCTCTGCCTGACGAAGGAAGAATTCGAGGAATTGGGGATTGTACAGAGGTCCGACAGCCCATGAGCCTCCCCCCTGCACATGGTGCCCAAAGCAACAGGGGGCTGGAGACCATGCGGCGACTACTGCAGGCTGAATGAGGCTACAACACCGGACCACTACCCTGTGCCGCACATTCAGGACTTTGCAGCAAACCTGCACGGCGCACGGATCTTCTCCAAGGTAGAACTCGTCCGAGGGTATCAACAAATCCCGATGCATCCTGACGACGTCCCCAAAACAGCACTCATCACCCCGTTCTGCCTTTTCGAGTTCCTCTGCATGCCATTTGGCCTAAAGAATGCTACACAGACATTTCAGCGGTTAATGGACGCGGTGGGACGCGACCTGGACTTTGCTTTCATCTATTTGGACGACATCCTCGTAGCCAGCAGTAGTCGTCAGGAGCATCTGTCCCACCTCCGTCAACTCTATGCCCGACTGAGTGAATACGGCCTAACAATCAACCTGGCCAAATGCCAGTTCGGGCTCGACACCATCAACTTCCTGGGCCACAGGATTACCAAATACGGGGCAACACCTCTGCCCACCAAGGTAGACGCAATCCGCCACTTTGCCCGGCCCAACACGGTCAAAGGCCTACAGGAGTTCGTTGGTGTGGTGAATTTCTACCACTGTTTCCTCCCCTCAGCAGCCCATATCATGCACCCTTTGTACACCCTGATGTCAGGTAAAGGTAAGGACATTACTTGGGACGATGAGGCCGCAGCCGCTTTCGTTAAAGCCAAGGAAGCCTTGGCAGATGCCGCAATGCTGGTGCACCCCAGAACGGATGTTCCAACCGCCCTCACGGTGGACGCATCCGACACAGCAGTCGGTGGGGTGCTGGAGCAGCTCATCGAGGGGCGCTGGCAACCCCTGGCTTTCTTCAGCAAGCACCTACGACCACCCGAACTCAAGTACAGTGCTTTCGACCGGGAGCTGTTGGCACTGTATCTGGCAATCTGGCATTTCAGCTACTTCTTAGAAGGCAGGCCGTTCACCGTGTTCACGGACCACAAACCATTGACCTTCGTGTTCACGAAGGAGTCCGATCCCTGGTCGGCTCGCAAGCAGCAACATCTGTCCTACATCTCCGAGTACACGATGGACATCCAGCATGTCTCGGGGAAGAACAACGTCGTGGTGGACGCACTCTCCAGACCAGCTGTCCAGGCCCTGTCCCTGGGGGTGGACTATGCAGCACTGGCGGAGGCGCAGCAGGCAGACGATGGGATGCCCAGCTACAGGACCGCAGTCTTGGGTTTGCAGCTGCAAGACTTTCTCGTAGGCCCAGGTGAGAGGACCTGCGACGTGGCTACTGGCCAACCTCACCCCATCATCCCGGCAGCCTGGAGGCAGCGAGTTTTCGACTCCATACACGGTTTGGCGCACCCATCTATCAGGACAACCGTCCGGCTGGTCTCCAGCAAGTTCGCGTGGCACGGACTTCGCAAGCAGGTCAGTGAATGGGCCAGAACGTGTGCGCAGTGCCAAACAGCCAAGGTGCAGCGGCACACTAAAGCCCTGCCGTAGCAGTTCAAACCCACCCACCGGAGGTTCGACCACATTCATATGGATATCGTGGGCCCCCTACCAGTGTCCCGAGGAGCGTGGTACCTCCTAACTATGGTAGACTGGTTCACAAGGTGACCAGAGGCGGTCCCGCTCACCGACACATCTGCCGATTCCTGCGCCCGAGCACCGATCGCAACCCGGGTAGCATGCTTCGGGGAACCGGCCCACATTACCTCCGACAGAGACGCCCAGTTCACCTCCAGCTTGTGGTTGGCTGTGGCCAGCCTGTTGGGAACGCAGCCACACCACACTACTGCCTACCACCCACAGTCGAACGGACTGGTGGAACGCTTCCACTGTCACTTGAAGTCGGCTCTCATGGCCCGCCTGAGAGGACCTAACTGGGTGGACGAGCTTCCCTGGGTTCTGCTTGGAATTCGTACAGCGCCCAAAGAGGATCTGCACGCCTCGTCGGCCGAGTTGGTGTACGGCGTGCCCCTGGCCATCCCAGGAGAGTTCATACCAGCCCCAAGGGGGCAAGAGGAGGAACCCGCAACTGTCCTGGACAGGCTATGCGAAAGGCTCGGCAACCTGGCCCCTGTACCAACTTCACAGTACAGACGGACCCCCACCCATGTACCCAAAGACCTGCAGAACTGTAAGTTTGTGTTTGTACGAAGGGGCGGACACTGGGCACCGCTACAGTGGCCGTACGAGGGGCCGTTCAAGGTGATCAACAACAACGGGTCCACACACGTTCTGGACATTGGGGGGAAAGAGGAGGTTTTCACGGTGGACCGACTCAAACCAGCCCATGTGGACTTGGTGCAGCCGGTCAAGGTTCAGGCACCGTGGCGCAGAGGCAGACCTCCCAAACAGAGGCTGATCCAGACTGTGGACATTGGGGGGGTGTATCGCCGGTTCTGGAGGGGGTTATGCAGCGACCCACTTTCTGCGCAGGCGAACCGGCTCACAAATAGCCAGCGTGCGGGGGAAGACTTTGGTAATACACCTCCAATGTCATTTCAGCCCGGAGAGGGCGGGCGCTAGGGATTAAATGCCAGCGCCGCGAAGTTTGAATAAACTAGTCTCGAAACGATTTACCGACTGCGTGATGTTATTTCAGCGCTGTGTGTAGCACATCACTGCAAAATCTCCTTTCTTCTGCCTCCCTCCCTTCTTGAAGAGTGGAGAAACATTTGTAATTTTCTAGTCTTCCTGAACTACTTCAAAATCTGGTAATTGTTGAAATATCATTACTAATGCCTCCACAGTCTCTTCAGCCACCTCTTTTGGAATCCATCTGCTCCAGATGACTTACCAACCTTCAGACTTTTCAATCCCAAGCATCTTCTCCTTAGAAATAGCAACTACACTCACTTCTGCCTGCTGACACTCCCAAATTTCTGGTATTCGGTTAATGTGTTCCACAGTGACCAATGATACAAACTATTTATTAAGTTTATTCATCTTTTTAATCTCCCATTACTACCTGTCCAGCATCATTTTCCAGCAGGCAAATATATTCTCAACTCTCTTTTACTCTTTATATATCTGAACAATCTTTATATTATTGACTAACTTACCTTCATATTTCATCTTTACTCTCCTTATGGCTTTTTTAGTTGCCTTCTCTTGGTTTTAAAGGCTTCTCAATCTTCTAACTTCACACTATTTTTTGCTATATTATATGCCCTCTCTTTTCCTTTTATACTGTCTTTGATTTCCCTTGTCAGCATGACTGCCTCATCATCCCTTTAGAATACTTACTCATCTTTGAGATGTACCTATCCTGCAACTTCTGAGTTGCTCCCAAAAACTCCAGCCTTTGCTATTCTGCCATCATCCCTGCTAGTTTTTCCTTCCAATCAACTTTGGCTAGCTCCTCCCTTTTCTCCACTGTAATGCTGATACATCTGATTTTCAAACAGCAGGATAAATTCTATCACATTATGATCATTGTCTCCTAAGTGTTCCTTTACATTAAGCTCCCAATTCAAATCTGGTTCATTACACAACATCTAATCCAGAATTGCCTTTTCCCTAGTGGGTTCATCTACACATTGCTCCAAAAGGCCACCTAATAGACATTCTACAAATTCCCTCTCTTGGAATCCAGCACCAACCCGATTTTACTGACCTACTTGCATACTGAAATCTCCTACCAGGGTCTTTTTACAGTTGTAGTTTCTTAACTCTGCCCACAAGGGTTCTACATCTCCCAAGCCTGTGTCACCTCTTTCTAAGAATTTGATTTTATCTGTTATCAACAGAGCTACGTTACCCCCTCAATAGTGATAGTACTGAGGGAGAAGATTGAATTGATCTTGCCGTACTACACATCTAAACGGGTTATGCCATCACAGACCTGTACGGCAGCCCTGGGCACTACACCAGACTGGATCTGGACCAGCCATTCCTCGCTCCAGCTCTCCGAGTACAGCAACTTGACACTGATCAGAGCTCCGTCGAGCTTTTCAATCATTCTGTGCTGTAGAGGAGGGGATGTTGGTGGGAGGGGGACAAGTAAGGAAGGCAGAAACATATGGCTCAAGTTTTTTTTAAGTTTGTCAGTAAGTAAATCAGACATAAATAATGCAATGTGACATCATTAGGATAGTGACAAGAGGCAGCACAAATGCTGCTGAACTTGCGATGGTGCGTTGCCTGGCAACAGGCCAGCAAAGGAGATGGCGTTGGCAGTGTGTGCAAGAATGGAAATCTATTTCTTCCAGTAGAAAATAATTGGAGCAGCCCCCTCCTACCCCACCCCCATTGTGACATTGCATCTAACTGCTGCCCGGGATTCCTGGAGCAGCTTGAATCCTTGGGGAACATTCAGGACTGCCCCAAAGTATTTTGTCAGTTTGCATTCTGGAAGTTATGCCGAACTTGAAGCAATTGTCATTTGGAAAATAAATCAAAATAAAAGCAGTTTAATTAGTTTAAAAGTTTCATGCTTACTAAACAATTAGTATACATTAGCTAGCATGGAACTGATGGGCAGAAGGGCCTGTTAGTCTGTACTCAGTGAATCTATGAAGAGAGCAATGGAATTATGGAGGGCAAGCTCAACAGAAAAACGTGTCTCTCAATTGTTCATTCAACAGGCTTTGGAAGTAAGTTGCCTGTCTGCCCTCTCCACTCTTAATCCTGATAAAAGTTTCTGCTCAAAGTACTAATAGTTCTTAAATCGATAAATTAGTTTATTGCTGTCACGTGTACTGAGATACAGTGAAAAACTTTGTTTTGCATGCCATCCATACAGATCATCGAGGCTGTACAAGAGAAAGGTAACAGCAGAATGCAGAAACAGATGTTACAGTTCCGGAGGAAAGGTGCAAGGCCGCAATGAGGTGAATTGTGAGGTCCCTTTCCTCCCACAGATACTGTTCAACTCAATGAGTTCATCAACTGATTGTTGCACCAGATTCCAGCAGCTGCAGTCTTTCCTGTCTCCTTTGGAAATATGTTTTTGGTCAGAAAAGAAATTCTGGGGAGTTTTACCAGAATATGAATAAATAACACTTCAAAGAGAAGCCAACTCGTAAAACAAAATTCAGTCAGATTTGTTATGTCCATTAGGGTTTGTCAAACCGGAGATCTGAGAACAGCATAGTAGCACCATTACTAGGTGTGATATCTCACAGCTTCAGTGACTCGGGTTTGACCCTGAGGTCGAGTGCTGTCTGCCGTTCGTGCGTCCTTCCTGTGGCTGTCTGGGCTTCCCCGATTGCTGCAGCTTCCTCCCTCATCCCAAAGGCATGCTGGTTGGTGGGTTGTAATGTTGTAAAATCTATAAGTATTGATGGCAGCATGCAGTGAATTGATCTGAGAACTGGCTTTCTATGTGTTAAGTAAATCAGGAAAATATCACAAATACATAAAACCAGTGTTGGAGCAAGTACTTTAGAAATTGAACAAGGTTTGAACAGCAATGTGTAGCAACTAGCCCAAAAGACTTTCTCAAAACTCTCGATCAATCTATAGGAGCAAAACCTAATAACATTTGTCACTGAAGCACATTGAGTCAAATGGCCAAAAGTTTGGTCAAAAGGAGAGAAGGATTGGGGGATTTAATACAGGGTCTAAGGCTTTTGCTTCTGATGGCTGTTCTGATCGGGGCAAATGGGTAAAACTCAGGCTGAAATGAAATGCAGAGATCTTGAGGATGTGAATTTTAGACCAGGCAGTATAATGCTGTTGTGAGGAAATGAAATAGAGTGAACCTGTGCATGGGTAGCAGAGATTTCAACATTATTTAGTGTGTAGAGAATAGAATGAGGGGCAGCCATTCAATTCTGTCAGATCCAAAAGAGTAAAGGTGATGAGTTGAGTGAGTGACATTATTACAGAGGCAAAATGGACTAAGGGAGCGTAGATCCCTGGTGTCACACACTGTTAACCACACCACTGAGGAAGTGATGAAGTTGGTGACTGGGTAACCGAATTGTGACAGTAACCAGTGCAATGGCTGCGGCTGATTGCATGCTTATTAAACTATGGTTGGAAATTATGGTAACTGTGTGCTGGAAGCTTCTCTGTCCAGCTGGATAATTGTGGAGAAAGTTAAAGAAGAACGGTGTGATCAGCCACGCAAAAGGGTGCAAATAGACAGGGATGGGATAGACAGGGATGGGATAGATAGAGATGGGATGGACAGGGATGGGATGGACAGGGATGGGATAGACAGGGATGGGATAGACGGGGATGGGATGGACAGGGATGGGATGGACAGGGATGGGATGGACAGGGATGGGATGGACAGAGATGGGATGGACAGGGATGGGATAGACAGGGATGGGATGGACAGAGATGGGATGGACAGGGATGGGATGGACAGGGATGGGATGGACAGGGATGGGATGGACAGGGATGGGATGGACAGGGATGGGATAGACAGGGATGGGATGGACAGGGATGGGATGGACAGGGATGGGATGGACAGAGATGGGATGGACAGGGATGGGATGGACAGGGATGGGATAGACAGGGATGGGATGGACAGGGATGGGATGGACAGAGATGGGATGGACAGGGATGGGATGGACAGGGATGGGATGGACAGAGATGGGATGGACAGGGATGGGATGGACAGGGATGGGATGGACAGAGATGGGATGGACAGGGATGGGATGGACAGGGATGGGATGGACAGGGATGGGATAGACAGGGATGGGATGGACAGGGATGGGATAGACAGGGATGGGATGGACAGGGATGGGATGGACAGAGATGGGATGGACAGGGATGGGATGGACAGGGATGGGATGGACAGGGATGGGATAGACAGGGATGGGATGGACAGGGATGGGATGGACAGGGATGGGATGGACAGGGATGGGATAGACAGGGATGGGATGGACAGGGATGGGATGGACAGGGATGGGATGGACAGGGATGGGATGGACAGGGATGGGATGGACAGGGATGGGATGGACAGGGATGGGATGGACAGGGATGGGATAGACAGGGATGGGATAGACAGGGATGGGATGGACAGGGATGGGATAGACAGGGATGGGATGGACAGAGATGGGATGGACAGGGATGGGATAGACAGGGATGGGATGGACAGGGATGGGATAGACAGGGATGGGATGGACAGGGATGGGATGGACAGAGATGGGATGGACAGGGATGGGATGGACAGGGATGGGATGGACAGGGATGGGATGGACAGGGATGGGATAGACAGGGATGGGATAGACAGGGATGGGATGGACAGGGATGGGATAGACAGGGATGGGATAGACAGGGATGGGATGGACAGGGATGGGATAGACAGGGATGGGATGGACAGAGATGGGATGGACCACCAATGCCACAGCCACGTGGCACCACATTAGTGACCTTAGTAAAGTCATGGGAAAGATGGGCAGAGGTTTGGGGTGAGAGAAAATGTCTGGGTGAACCAATAGCGTATTTGAAGCCAGTTGCTGGAAATGGATCCAAAGTCATAAAGGCAGAGGGTCAGGGGTTGTACTTTTTAAAGTGATGAGGATGATGTTAGATTTAAAGAAGTGAGGAAGACAAAAGCTGGGGAGAGGTGAATATTAACAATACAAGGCGGCTGGGGAGAGGTGAATATTAACAATACCGGGCATCTGGGGAGAGATAGATATTAGCAACTCCAGGCAGCTCTGGAAAACAAATTGGGAAGCTCAGTGATCAGCAATTTACGGCAAGGTGGAGGTTGATCGTACTGTCTAGTAGATGAAATAAGCCAGAGAAAGATATAAGGTTTGAAAACAAGGGAAGCATAGCGAATGGATACACCATAGAGGGGAAAGAATGGTTCACCAGAGCAGATCCTGGGATGGTGGGACTACTGAATGAGGAGACATTAGGTTGACCTGGTAAGTATTCAGCATAGAAGAATGAGGGGTGATTGAAATAAAACTTACAAGCTTGGCATTGGTATTGGTTTATTATGCAAGGTAGCGTAGTGGTTAGCACAATCCTGTACAGTAAAGGTGACTGACTCGGTTTCAATTCCTGCTGCTGCCTGTGAGGAGTTTGCACATTTTCCCCATGACCGCGTGGGTTTCCTCCGGGTACTCGGGTTTCTTCCCAAAGACCTACTGGTTGGTAGGTGAATTGGTCATTGTAAATTGTCCCATGATTAGGCTAGCATTAAATTGGGGGATTGCTGGACAACGTGGTTTGAAGGGCCAGAGGGCCTTTTTTGTACCGCATCTCAATAAATACAAAAATAAATAAATGCCAGATGTACCAAGACACACTGAGAAGTTTCGCTATAGAACAAGGCAAAACAAAAACATAACACAGAATAAAATATAAAAGCTACAGAGAAAGTGCAGATAAAGTGTGAGATCATAACAATGTAGACTGTGAGCTCAGGGGTTCAATTTATCGTACAAGAGATCCATTCAAATCTAATATCAGCGAGCTAACAGCTGTTCTTGAGCCTGGTGGAATGTGTTCTCAGGCTTCTGTGTGTTCTGCCTGATGGGAGAGTGGAGAATGTCTGAGGTGGGTATAGCATATAAATTGGCAAGGTCAGAGAGACAGGATTCAGAGATGATGTTTGCTCTGGCAGATCTAGAACCAGGAGTTACGCTGTCATGATACAAGATAAGATATTCTTAACTCAAATGGGGGAGAAATTTCTTTACTCAGAGGGGATGAATTTGTTGAATTCTAGTCTGCAGCAGATCTAGTGTCTTGATATATTTAAAAAAGAGATAGATGCAGTAAGTTTTTAGAGGTAAAAGGCATTAAAGGCTATAGGGAGAGAACAGGTATTATTATGGTGAAGTTGAACATTGTACTTCAGAGCAAACATCATCTCTGAATCCTTTCTCTCTGACCTTGCCAGAAGTTTATATGCTACACCCACCCCAGTCTGTTGTTATGGTGGAAGGAAGGTCTTCAAAGATGGCCTAGAACACAGGCCAATGTAACTCCTGCCAGGATCTCCTGGTGCTGGGATGATTAACTACAACAATCACAACCATCTTCCCTTCATGCTAAGGTCCAGGCAACATTAAGTATGTCACCTGCATGTTCTTAGAACCTTCCCTTCCCATTAGCTGTTTAATTGTCCACATCGGAGGGCGGAGCAAAGGCAAGATGGCGCTAATGATGACTCCTTTGCTTGCATCTTCAGAAACTGCTCTATTTCTATTTTTGATGTCTCTTTTTTTCTTTCTCAAGGTTCTTTGGAAGACCCTGACCTGGAGGTACACTCTGACTACGGTTCTTTGTGGGAAATGGACCGGCTGTCAGGCCCTCACGACTGGCTGCTGTCTGATAACCATGGACATAGCTTGGAAGACTAGCGCAGCTTCAGGGCTCTGGAGATGTGCTGGTTCTAGGCTGCTGCCCCTGACTGAGATGTCACGGGAGAACACAGAACATCGGAAGCGGGGGATTAGCTGCCGTGGGCTGTGTGTCCAGACACCCGAGCTTTTCTGGGGCCGGGTCTCTGGGCGCAGAGCTCAGAAAAAGCAATGCAACGGACTTTTACCATCGTAAATCGGTGTGCTGCTTGTTATGTCTCCCCTCTCGCTGTGAGATGGGGGACACCTCTTTTTCCCTTATTAGGGAGAGAGAGAGAGCTTGTGATATGTCGAACTACCAGGTGAACAAATAGTCTTTGGGGTACTGCAAGTCTATTTCTTTATTGATGCTTTGCTGTACACGAGTGTTCGGTGGAGGGGGCCGATGCTGTTTTGCTGGTGGGGGGTCATTGCTTTGCTGCTGCTTATGTGTGGGAGGGGGGAGCTGGGGGGGCTGCTTTTGGATTCTAACATTTAACTGTCATTCATTCTTTGGGGCACTCCTCTGTTTTATGGATGTTTGCAAAGAAAACGAATTTCAGGATGTACATCGTATGCATTTCTCTGACATTTGATGTGCTTATTGAACTTATCGGACCATTCACGACTGGCTGGGGCAGAGCTTCAGATGAATCCACTGGTTCTGGGATTGTTGAGTAACAGGTGAACTGATGAGGAGGGGTCACATTAGTTTCTCTGTTTCTTTCTTAAGCACAGTATGTCTAGACACTTATCTTCTGTACTGCAGAATTCCATAGGCTCAGCACCCTCTGAGTGAACAATGTGACTCTCGATTCTAGATGCCTCAGCTCAGCACCCTCTGAGTGAACAATGTGACTCTCGATTCTAGATGCCTCAGCTCAGCACCCTCTGAGTGAACAATGTGACTCTCGATTCTAGATGCCTCAGCTGGGGGAAATCTCCTCCACTGTGTCTGACTGTACCAGAATTTTGTAAGTTTCAATTAAATCACTCCTCATGCTTCTGAATGGAATGGAGACCCTAGCTGCTGATCATACAGCAGTCCCAACAACCTAGGATTCGTACTGATGACCACAGTTATGTTCACTCTGTGAAATATAAATCCTTTCTTTATATTTCGTCTGTTCAACAATGTCACCTTCCTCTCTACAAATCTTGGGACTCCCCTTCATGTCCATTCATTACTTTTTACAGGACTCCTTCCTGTCACACTCAATGTCACTCTCTTCTTCTCCTGGAATCCATTTCTTTAATCCAAGACGTTTCGATCTTGGTTATCATGACAACTGGAGCTGTGGACTGGACCAGGAAATGAGGTCATGGTGAAACCCAAACTGAGCATTGAAATAACACACACAAAATGCAGGAGAAACTCCGTGGTCAGGCAGCATCTATGGAAATGAAAACAAATGGCCTTTCAAACCAAGGTCCTTCATCAGGACTGGAAATGAAGAGAGATGAGGCAGGTGGGGAAAGGGGAAAAAGCTAGACAGTGACAGGTGAGGCCAGGTGGGTGGGAGGGGATAGATGGGAAAGACGGTCCTGACACAACCTAGTCTACATTGGTGTCTAGCATTCCTGATGCTGTTTCCAACATGATCCTGACATAGTTTGGGGACCAATTTGTCAAGCATCTTTGCCCCATCCGTGAAAGGTAGGATTTCCTGGTGGCTAACGATGTTAACTCCAAACCCCATTCCCATTCTTAAATGGTCAGACCATGACCTCCTCCACTGCCACGATCAGGTTACTCACAGGTTGGAGGGGCAACACCTCATATTCTGTCTGGGTAGCTGCCAACTTGATAGCATGAAAAATTGAAAAAGACTGGCTGACCACTGGTTCAACTGAGAACACTGCTGACCACTGGTTCAACTGAGAACACTGCTGACCACTGCTTCAACTGAGAACACTGCTGACCACTGCTCCTAACTGAGAACACTGCTGACCACTGCTTCAACTGAGAACACTGCGGACCACTGCTCCTAACTGAGAACACTGCTGACCACTGCTTCAACTGAGAACACTGCGGACCACAGCTCAACTGAGAACACTGCTGACCACTGCTCCTAACTGAGAAAACTGCTGACCACAGCTTCAACTGAGAAAACTGCTGACCACTGCTCCTAACTGAGAAAACTGCTGACCACAGCTTCAACTGAGAAAACTGCTGACCACAGCTTCAACTGAGAACACTGCGGACCACAGCTTCAACTGAGAACACTGCTGACCACTGCTTCAACTGAGAACACTGCGGACCACAGCTCAACTGAGAACACTGCTGACCACTGCTCAACTGAGAACACTGCTGACCACTGCTTCAACTGAGAACACTGCGGACCACAGCTTCAAATGAGAACACTGCTGACCACTGCTCCTAACTGAGAAAACTGCTGACCACAGCTTCAACTGAGAACACTGCTGACCACTGCTTCAACTGAGAACACTGCGGACCACAGCTTCAACTGAGAACACTGCTGACCACTGCTTCAACTGAGAACACTGCGGACCACAGCTTCAACTGAGAACACTGCGGACCACAGCTTCAACTGAGAACACTGCTGACCACTGCTTCAACTGAGAACACTGCTGACCACTGGTTCCAACTGAAAACACTGCTGACCACTGGTCCTAACTGAGAACTCTGCTAACCACTGGTTCAAATGAGAACACTGCTGACCACAGCTCCTAAATGAGAACACTACTAACCACTGGTTCAACTGAGAACATTGCTGACCACTGGTTCCAACTGAGAACACTGCTGACCATTGCTTCAACTGAGAACACTGCTGACCACTGCTTCAACTCAGAACACTGCTGACCACTGGTTCAACTGAGAAAACTGCTGACCACTGCTCCTAACTGAGAAAACTGCTGACCACAGCTTCAACTGAGAACACTGCTGACCACTGCTCCTAACTGAGAAAACTGCTGACCACAGCTTCAACTGAGAACACTGCTGACCACTGCTCCTAACTGAGAACAATGCTGACCACTGCTTCAACTGAGAACACTGCTGACCACTGCTCCTAACTGAGAACACTGCTGACCACTGCTCCTAACTGAGAACAATGCTGACCACTGCTTCAACTGAGAACACTGCTGACCACTGCTTCAACTGAGAATACTGCTGACCACTGGTTCAACTGTGAACACTGCTGACCACTGCTCCTAATGGAGAACAATGCTGACCACTGCTTTAACTGAGAACACTGCTGACCACTGGTTCAACTGAAAACACTTCTGACCACTGGTTCAACTGAGAACACTGTGGACCACTGCTTCAACTGAGAACCCTGCTGACCACTGGTTCACTGAGAACACTGCTGACCACTGCTTCAACTGAGAACACTGCTGACCACTGCTTCAACTGAGAACACTGCTGACCACTGCTTCAACTGAGAACACTGCGGACCACTTCTTCAACTGAGAACACTGCTGACCACTGCTTCAACTGAGAACACTGCGGACCACTGCTTCAACTGAGAACACTGCTGATCACTGGTTCAACTGAGAACACTGCTGACCACTGCTTCAACTGAGAACACTGCGGACCACAGCTCAACTGAGAACACTGCTGACCACTGCTCAACTGAGAACACTGCTGACCACTGCTTCAACTGAGAACACTGCTGACCACTGCTTCAACTGAGAACACTGCTGACCACTGCTCCTAACTAAGAACACTGCGGACCACTGCTTCAACTGAGAACACTGCTGACCACTGCTTCAACTGAGAACACTGCTGACCACTGCTCCTAACTAAGAACACTGCGGACCACAGCTTCAACTGAGAAAACTGCTGACCACTGGTTCCAACTGAAAACACTGCTGACCACTGGTCCTAACTGAGAACTCTGCTAACCACTGGTTCAAATGAGAACACTGCTGACCACAGCTCCTAAATGAGAACACTACTGACCACTGGTTCAACTGAGAACATTGCTGACCACTGGTTCCAACTGAGAACACTGCTGACCATTGCTTCAACTGAGAACACTGCTGACCACTGCTTCAACTCAGAACACTGCTGACCACTGCTTCAACTGAGAAAACTGCTGACCACTGCTCCTAACTGAGAAAACTGCTGACCACTGCTTCAACTGAGAATACTGCTGACCACTGGTTCAACTGTGAACACTGCTGACCACTGCTCCTAATGGAGAACAATGCTGACCACTGCTTTAACTGAGAACACTGCTGACCACTGGTTCAACTGTGAACACTGCTGACCACTGCTCCTAATGGAGAACAATGCTGACCACTGCTTTAACTGAGAACACTGCTGACCACTGGTTCAACTGTGAACACTGCTGACCACTGCTCCTAATGGAGAACAATGCTGACCACTGCTTTAACTGAGAACACTGCTGACCACTGGTTCAACTGAAAACACTTCTGACCACTGGTTCAACTGAGAACACTGTGGACCACTGCTTCAACTGAGAACCCTGCTGACCACTGGTTCACTGAGAACACTGCTGACCACTGCTTCAACTGAGAACACTGCTGACCACTGCTTCAACTGAGAACACTGCGGACCACTTCTTCAACTGAGAACACTGCTGACCACTGCTTCAACTGAGAACACTGCGGACCACTGCTCCTAACGGAGAACAATGCTGACCACTGCTTTAACTGAGAACACTGCTGACTACTGCTCCTAACTGAGAACACTGCTGACACAGCTTCAACTGAGAACACTGCTGACCACTGGTTCGAGAACACTGCTGACCACTGCTTCAACTGAGAACACTGCTGACCTCTGCTCCTAACTGAGAACACTGCTGACACAGCTTCAACTGAGAACACTGCTGACCACTGCTTCAACTGAGAACACTGCTGACCTCTGCTCCTAACTGAGAACACTGCTGACACAGCTTCAACTGAGAACACTGCTGACCACTGGTTCAACTGAGAACACTGCTGACCACTGCTTCAACTGAGAACACTGCTGACCACTGGTTCAACTGAGAACACTGCTGACCACTGCTTCAACTGAGAACACTGCTGACCACTGGTTCAACTGAGAACACTGCTGACCTCTGCTCCTAACTGAGAACACTGCTGACCACTGTGCCTAACTGAGAACACTGCTGACCACTGCTCCTAACGGAGAACACTGCTGACCACTGCTTCAACTGAGAACACTGCTGACCATTGTGCCTAACTGAGAACACTGCTGACCACTGCTTCAACTGAGAACACTGCTGACCACTGCTCCTAACTGAGAACACTGCTGACCACTGTGCCTAACTGAGAACACTGCTGACCACTGCTCCTAACGGAGAACATGGCTGACCACTGCTTCCATCTCCATGCTAATGATTGAGAATCAATTGATTGGTTATAGTCAGCAGGACCCGCCTTGTCCTGTTCATTATGCAGAAGTTGCATTGTGGCACTTTTCCATGGTCTCATAAATATACTTCTTTCTGCCTCAGTAAAGCAGCCGGTTTAATCAAGCACCCCTCCCTCCCTGAATATTCTCTTTTCTCCCCTGTTCCATTGGTCAGATAGTGATAAACTTGAAACTGCATATGACAAATTTCAAGTACAGCTTCTATCCCACTGTTATAAGACTACAAAATGCTTCTCTAGTGAGATAAATTGGACTCTTGACCTCAGACTCTCCCTCGTTGTAGCGCTGCACCTGTATTGCCCCTTCTCTGTAGCTATTACACCTCAGTGCTGCGTTGTTATTACTCCGCATTGTTTAATGATTTGATCTGTATGAACAAAATGCAAGACAAGTTTTTCATAGTATCTCAATAAAAATGACCATAATCAAAGAAAAACAGAAATAAAAACTACTGTAATGGAGTGTCTGGACACACAGCTAGTTCTGCAGCTCTTTCTTCAGTGCCGCAGTCAGTTGGCTGTATGATTAATACTGACAGGTGTCCATTGGTCAGTGTAGATGTAGTGAAACCAGCTACATGGCTAACTGACCATCACCAGTCATGACCGGATATTGGCAGGCCTGCAGAACTTTGAAGGAATCCATTTACTCTAGTATTAGTGAGCAAATGGTAAACAGCTAAGGTTGAGGGTCAACTAAGTTTATCTCTCAAGTCGATTCATCTGCACCCACCATATTCTGGCAGTGCTGTCCTTCAGGATTTGCCGCTTGAACCACAGTACGCCATTGCTGAGCGTGGACATTGAAACTGCCCATCAGAATGGAGGCCATGTCACACTTTTATTACAGTAAGCAACAGTATAAGCTTTAATGCTTTTAAAAATGCGAAGTCTGTCCTGACATCACAGCAAATGGTACAAGGATGGACGTGGTACAACATTCGTGTGTTGGTTTGAATTCATCTTGAGCACCTTTTACCACAGGTTCACATTTCCAATGACAAAATTATTCTAGCAAGGAATCACACATTCACCTTAACCATATAACCATATAACCATTACAGTATGGAAACAGGCCATCTTGGCCCTTCTAGTCCATGCCGAATGCTTACTCTCACCTAGTCCCATTAAAGAATTCATTAAAGCTATGGAATTAGCCTTCAAACAGAAAGAAAGGCCATTTCTCTCATCTTTATCTGCCTCACAATACTGCTCTTTGGTCAAATTTTGCTGTCTTGCCCTTCCTTCAGTAATTTACTGCTTCAAGTATCTTATTCCTTCTTTGTTCTCTTCCTGTCATACTGCTAATCACAGCTGGTTGACAATCATCCCAAACAAAATCTTAGAGACGCTCGGCAACACACACAAAATGCTGTAGGAATCTCTCCCTCCTCTCTCTCTCTCTCTTTCTCTTACGTTTTTATGTAGTTTAAAACTATAAGCTGCTTTGATATACATCACTTTGAAAAACAAGCGTAGCCCTATGTACATACTGCACTAGATAGCATTCCCTTTGATCATAAATCTCCCTCTGAACATTTCCCAGATGCTAACACTGAAGTCGCTATCTGACTATAACAGTTAAATCTATCCATCTGCCTGTCTCTCTGAAGCTTTAATATTCTGTCTTTTCTTTTTGCCAGTAAACTAATGGCTAAGCCTTCATATTCATAGAACAGCATGAAAATCCTATGCTGGAAAAATAAATCAAATCCCTTTTTACCTACCAGGATAATTTTCTTCTGCAGTTTTCACAGTTAACTCAATGCATGTATTAAAGATTTAAGTCAACTATTTTCCCCTCTACTACACATCAACTCTTCCTTGAAACCGCCACATGCTATCTAACCTCATTTTGCTGTTATCTAAAGCATTGCCTGGCCTCCCTTTGCTCCCTCCCGGGTTACTTGATTTCAAGATACAGCATGGATCAGGCCCTTCTGAGCCAATGAATTACATCTCCTAGCAACCCAATTACTTAACCCTAGCTGAATCATAGGACATTTACAAACACCAATTAACCTACTAATTTAACACGAGGAACTTTGCAGATGCTGGAAATTCAATCAACACACACAAAATGCCGATGGAACACAGCAGGCCAGGCAGCATCTATAGGGAGAAGCACTGTCGATGTTTCGGGCCGAGACCCTTCGTCAGGACTAACTGAAAGAAAAGATAGTAAGAGAATCGAAAGTGGGAGGGGGAGGGGGAGATCTGAAATCATAGGAGAAGACAGGAGAGGGAGAGATGAATCACCTGTGAAGGTGATTGGCAAAAGGGATACAGAGCTGGAGAAGGGAAAGGATCATGGGACAGGAGGCCTAGGGAGAAAGAAAGGGGGAGGGGAGCACCAGAGAGAGATGGAGAACAGGCAAGGAGTGATTGTGAGAGGGACAGAAAGAGAGAAAAAAGGAAAAAATAATAAATGAACAAACAAACAGATAAATAGATAGATAGATAGATAGATAGATAGATAGATAGATAGATAGATAGATAGATAGATAGACAAACAAACAAACAAATAAATAAGGGATGGGGTAAGAAGGGGAGGAGGGGCATTAACACAAGTTAGAGAAATCAATGTTCATGCCATCAGGTTGGAAGCTACCCAGCTGGTATATAAGGTGTTGTTCCTCCAACCTGAGTGTGGCTTCATCTTGACAGTAGAGGAGGCCATGGATAGACATATCAGAATGGGACGTGGAATTAAAATGTGTGGCCACTGGGAGATCCCACTTTCTCTGGCGGACAGAGCGTAGGTGTTCAGCGAAATGGTCTCCCAGTCTGCGTCGGGTCTCACCAATATATAACAGGCCGTACCGGGAGCACCAGACGCAGCTCACCAGTAACTGGTACATCTTCGGACTGTGGTTAAGAAGGCATATGGAGCATTGGCCTTTATCAATCGTGGGATTGAGTTTAAGAGCTGAAAGGTAAAGTTGCAGCTGTATAGGACCCTGGTCAGACCCCACTTGGAGAACTGTGCTCAGTTCTGGTAGCCTCACTACAGGAAGGATGTGGAAACCACAGAAAGGGTGCAGAGGAGATTTACAAGGATATTGCCTGGATTGGGGAAAATGCCTTATGAGAACTCGGCTTTTTCTCCTTGCAGTGATGGAGGATGAGAGGTGACCTGATAGAGGTGTATAAGATAATGAGAGGCATTGATCATGTAGATGGTCAGAGGCTTTTCCCCAGGGCTGATGTCGGGGTAAGTTTTTACTCAGAGAGTGGTGAGTGCGTGGAATGGGTTGCCAGTGACGGTGGTGGAGATGGATACGATAGGGTCTTTTAAGAAACTCCTGGATAGGTACATGCAAACTTCTCCACTGTACCACACTATTGGTGACAGAAATAAACCAACTTACCCACTTACTAATTTAATTTACGTCAGTAGACAGCACAGCAAAACTCCCAGAAATATTGGAGGAACCAAGTTCCAATGTAAACAGGGAATTAGAAGGAATTGACACCAGGGAAGAAATTGTGCAGCAAAGATTTATGGACTTAACAACTGGTAAATCTAGATAGTCAACCAAGCTACTCCCACTGGTCATAACCTTTAATCTTTAGCTTTCCATGTTCTTTCTGTGTTGCTGTACCTGCCAGAGGTTTAAAAGAGGTGGCCATGGCAACAGCAGATGCACTGGTTGTATCGATTCTAGAATGGCTCCTGCAGATTGGAAAAAAATCCCTCTTCAGGAAAAGAGGAGGGGAAAGTGGAACCACCATCACGTTAGCCTACTATTGGCAGCTGGGTAAATGCCGGAGTCTTGAATAAAGCAAGTGATTTCCACACACATAAAAATAGAAATATGATAGAGAGACGTATAGCACAGATACAGACCCTTTGGCTACTGCGTCTACGCTGACCAACAAGCAAATATTTTGACACAACCTGATGAAACATTTTATTCCCCTCAGATTCCCATCACATCCTGCCATTGATGCTGTCCTTCAGATAAAACAAATCAATCTCAGACAGGTGAGTATGAAACATTTTAGCTGCTTTATCACAACAACAGTGATGAGCTCCACTTGTCATCTAGCCAACATTCCTCACCAGCAGAACCTCGTTATTTGGCCATTCATGGAATATTTGCCAGACTTTATTACTCTTCATAATGTTGTCGAGTGTTGACCACACCAGCTCTATCTGATAGCTCTCCATCCTTCCAGTCATGTACGAATCACCCACCTCCTCCACTCCTTCATTCGCTGCCTCTTCTTTCTCATCTCTCAGTCACTATATTATTTTTCAGACCGTTTATTAATCATTCATTCATCATTTCAGTTAAATTTTCATTTGATCACTGTCTGCTGGACAGAGATTGTTGCTCCCACTCAAAAGGATTTGCCTTTGCCATTTTTTAAATAACCTATTCAATACACATATTGCTTACTGTAATTAATTTACTTGGTTATTTTTCTCTATATTATCATAACCATATAATAACCATATAACAATTACAGCATGAAAACAGGCCATCTCGGCCCTTCTAGTCTGTGCCGAACACTTACTCTCATGTATCATGTATTCTATTGAACTGCGGCTGCTAAGTTAGCAAATTTCACAACATATGCCGGTGATAATAAACTTGACTCTGATTCTGATATAATTACTGCACATGGAGAAGAGATTAAAATGGAATTATTTTACACATGCAAGACAATGAATGCAGCCATTTTGAGGTATAGAGAGATACAGCTCAGAAACTGGTTCTTTGGACCACAGAGTATGGCGCCTATTTACACTAATCCTACATTAACTCCACTTCTTTCCTCATTCCCAGGAGCTCACCCCAGGTTCTACTGCTCACCCACAATGGGGAATTTACAGTGGCCAGTAAATCGATACAGGGAGGACTGGGCTCCACATAAACAGTTGGGAGACAGTCTCTTTACTCATCCTGCGTAATGAATACCAACTGGCCCGTAGTACCATCCAAAATGCAGCTATGTCCCTCATGCCCACTTTTCTCCAACTAAATGGGGAAACAGTTTAGAACTTTAGAGTGCCCTTATGCCTGAAAGTGTAACTGAACTACGGTACTCTGGGTCATACAAGCCATTAGAAAACCCAGAATCTAACACGGTGCTGTGCTGATTCAAATAATTTGGAGCTGTTTATGATCCATAGCCCATGTAAGCACTTCAGAGTTGAAGGCTGAAAGATTCCAGACCTGAAATGTTAACTGTTTCTCTCTCCACCTATGCTGTCTGCCCTGATAAGTCTTTTCACCATTTATTTTTTGCTCTTACGTCAACAAAGGTTCCTGTTCCCAATCACTACCAATCAGCCTGTCTAGAAAATAGCTGTTTATAACATGGTGTGGGGTGTGTGTTCATTGAATGAGGGTCACTAACAGTGCGAATACACTCAATGATGCAATTATCACTAATTCTTTGAACTTTTAATTCCATTATTAGGGACTGGGTATTGACAGTGAATGATCAGCCATGATCTCAGAATGGCGGTGCAGACTCGAGGGGCCGAATGGTCTACTTCTGCACCTATTGTCTATTTTATTCTCCTTAGATTCCCATCAGATTCTACCTGAGGTGTTGATTGCATTCATGCATATGCAGACATTTCAGTCAATCGGGTGTTTTCTGGTCTGCATTTAGCTCTAAAGTTATAGCTCTGAAATTTTAAACTCAATCCTTATTCAGATTTGTAGACTGGTTGCTGTTGAAATTAATATTTGCTATTCTCCATAACTCCAGAGTACACTCTAATAATCCTACCTACCTGCACATATTCTCCTGGGAGCTTTGGTTTGCTCTAACATCCCATGATATGGAAATCGCTAGAATACTAATATACCACAGCCTGTTGGTGCCAGACCAAGAGAGCGCAGTGCAGCTCGATTCATTGAGGGATAAGTCTGCAGCTGAATTCAAGAAATGCTCCAGCCATGCGCAGGTTATTTTCCTGCTGTGCCTCAAAATATCTTAATCATCAATGAAGAATGACTTAACTCACCATGAACATAGTTCCTCTTTAAGTCCTGGAAATCAGAACTATTCATGTCCTTTTATGTCTGGGGAGCTAAATGCTCCCCATAAACAGACCCGGTCATCTCACCTAGTGGGATGTCAATGAGGTCTCATTTGATAGACAAAATTTCTGAGAGAATAATAAATGGTTCTACCAGCAGCTTCTACATCAGTCAAGTCAACAAAGCCTGCTCCCACTGGAAGTGTGTCCAGACCCAGTAATGTGATCCAAAATCAGCTACAGAGAAGCAAGAGGCGATGAATTCTCATTGTGAAGGTTTTTAAAGGCATTATCTAAGCAAGGAAGGAAAACTGCCGGTGTGAGCCAGGTCACGTTCTTATTGACTGCTGAGCAATTTAAAAGGGGGTGGAACTACTTATTCACAGCAAATGGTCAACGGTGCAGGAAACAAAGGAGGCAAGTGAAAATAGTGTATAAAACTGAATGAAGAATATTAACAATTAGCAACATAAAAAGGGATCATTTAATTAATCTAATATCATGCAAATAATATAAACTAATCCATTAACCAAATCTACTTATTAAGCCTATCATGATTTAATACTGACCTGTACCTTAATTGCTCCATCATTTCATAGAGGTTGTGAGTTATTTGGGTATTTATTTGAATGCAGGAACTGGGTGATTGGTAATTGGGTTTTTACCTCCAAGGAGACTGCAGCCTTGCCATAGTGTTAGGAGCTTGCATGTCTCAATGACCCGGAGAGCTACATTAGCTGGGAGTTAGGGGCTTGTGCTTTGGCTCTTGGTAACATCACCCGTGCCAAACAGGCCAAACTAAGAGTTGTCCACTGGTCCTCCAGAGTCGGGGGCGGGGGGGGGGGGGTTCGTCTCAGGGCAAACAAGCCTGACTGGTTAAAAACAACTGTTACGGGAACAGCAATGAAGAATCCTTCTATATCTGAGTGTGGCAATATTCCTGAGTCTCCTCCTGCGTCTTGCATGACTGACAGTAGTGAAAACTGAGAGAAATGAGGACCTTGAACCACAACTGCAGCACAATAGAGAAGATAGGCCAGGAGAGACAGAGATGGAGGACTTTCATTGAAGCCCAGTGGTAAAATGGACAGTAAGTAAGTGACTTTTTCTTGTCATATGCAAACTATTGTTTTGCATGCCATCATTACAGATAATTTCAAAACAAAGTACATCAAGTTTGTTGCTGGATTAGGATCTAAATTGTCATTTTCTAGTAGTTAAACTTTCTTTATGCTTGTTTATATGTTTGTATAATCACCTGTTAGTCTGTAAATGTTCAGTGGATCTTCAGTCTTTTGTATGTACTGTAGTTTCTTTGTCCATATGCCAGTGTCACGTTACCATAAATCAAACTGCTTCATAGGCTGTTCTTATTAACAAATTTGCTTATCTGTCCAGTTTGAGCTAATTTGCACTTTAAAGATGATCACGAGTTAAGATTCTTTGTTCTTTTCTTTGTTCATTCTTTTTTTCTTTATTCTTTCTCTCTCTCTCTCTCTCTCACACTCTCTCCTCCTGGCTATAACGGCTGCAACCACAAGATTTAGACCTCATTCTTGACTTCTGAAGAACTCTCTTGAAGAAATCTCTAGATCATTTCTGGATCTAATATGGTAAAAGGGAAGAGTTACAACAGAATGCAGAATAGAGTGTTACAGTTTCAGGGAAAGTGCAGTACGGGCAGACAATAAGGACCGTGATGAGATTAACTGTGTGGTCAAGAGTTTACCTTTGTCATCAAAGAGATCCATTCAGTTGTGCTTTCACAGCAGAAAACAAGCTAACATTGAACACAGCCATCCATGTTTTCAGATTTTTATGTCTGCCTCACGGAAGTGAGGAGAAAAGAGAATGACTGGGGTAGGAAAGCCTTTGTTGAATCAGCTACTCTTCCAAGGCAGCAAGAAGTGTAGAGAGTCCACAGAGAGGAGACTACGACACATGGCAATTTCTTACAGTCTTGGCCAGAGCCTTTGCCACATCAAACATCCTATCTGGATGTATTCAGGGATTCATCTTTGAACCTGGATATAAGTATACTGCAGTTGTTACCGTCTTCATTAAAACCCAAGTGGATGAGTGTGTGCCTGCAAAGACTTACAGTGCATTTGCAAACAAATGCCGTGGATGAACCAGGAGGCATGTCGTCTGTTGACAGCTAGATCTGTGGCATGCAGGTCTGGCAACCCAGAAAGCTAGGTATGATTTGCTGAGGGCTATTTCAAGGGCGAAGAGACAATTGCGAATAAGGGTGGAGGTGATATCGGATGCATGGCAACTCTAGCAGGGTCTGCAAGACATTACTTCCTACAAAGCGAAACTCAATAGCATGAATGGCAGCAATGCTTCACTACCAGATGAACTCAACGCCTTCTCTGCCAGCTTTGAAAGGGAGAACACAACTACAGCTGTTAAGATCTCTGGTGCACCTGATGACCCTGTGATCTCCATCTCAGAGGCTGTCTTTAAAGAGACTGAACTCGCACAAGGCCGAAGGTCCCAATGGAGTACCTGGTAAGGCTCTGAAAACCTGTGCCAACCAACTAGCAGGAGTATTCAAGGACATTTTCAACCTCTCACTGCTATGGGTGGAAGTTCCCACTTGTTTCAAAAAGGCAACAATTATACCAGTGCCTAAGAAGAATAAAGTGGGCTGTCTTAATGTCTATTGCCCAATAGCGCTCACATCGACAGTGATTAAATGCTTTGGGAGGTTGGTCATGACTAGACTGAACTCCTGCCTCAGCAAAGACCTGGACCAATTGATATTTGCCTGTCGCCACAATAGATCGATGGCAGACACAATCTCAATGGCTCTCCACATGGCTTTAGACCACCTGGACAACACAAACACCTATGTCAGGATGCTGTTCATCAACTATAGCTCAGCATTTAATACCATCATACACACAATTCTGATTCAGAAGTTGCAGAACTCAGGCCTCTGTACCTCCCTCTGCAATTGGATCCTCGACTTTCTAACCAGAATACACAATCTGTGCAGACTGGTGATAACACCCCCTCACTGTCGATCAACACCGACACACCTCAGGGGTGTGTGCATAGCCCATGGCCCTACTCTCGCTATACACATGTCTGTGTGGCTAGGCATAGCTCAAATACCATCTATAAATTTGCTGATGATACAACCATTGCTGGTAGAACCTCAGGTGGTGACGAGAGGGCATACAGGAGTGAGATATGTCCACTAGTGGAGTGGTGTCGCAGCAACAACCTGGCTCTCAACATCAGTAAGATGAAAGAGCTGATTGTGGACTTCAGGAAAGGTAAGATGAAGGAACACATACCAATCCTTATAGAGGGATCAGAAGTGGAGAGAGTGAGCAGCTTCAAATTCCTGGGTGTCAAGATCTCTGAGGATATAACCTGGTCCCAACATATCAATGTAGTTATAAAGACAAGACAGTAGCTATACTTTATTAGCAGTTTGAAGAGATTTGGCATGTCAACAAATACACTCAAAAACTTCTATAGTTGTACCGTGGAGAGGACTCTGACAGGCTGCATCACTGTCTGGTATCGAGGGGCACAGGACTGAAAGAAGCTGCAGAAGGTTGTAAATCTAGTCTGCCCCATCTTGGGCACTAGCCTACAAAGTACCCAGGACATCTGGGAGTGGTGTCTCAGAGAGGCAGCATCCATTATTAAGGATCTCCAGTGTCTCCAGTGTCTCCAGTGAAGGCACACACTCAGCGATTCAGGAACAGCTTCTCCCCCTCTGCCATCAGATTCCTAAAGGACATTGGATCCTTGGACACCACCTCAGTTTTTTTAATATACAATATTTCTGTATTTTGCATGTTTTTTAAAATCTATTCAATATACGTAATTGATTTACTTATTTACTTTTTTTTCTCTCTTCTAGGTTTTGTATTGCATTGAACTGCTGCTGCAAAGTTAACAAAATGTTATGTCACATGCCGGTGATAATAAACCTGATTCTGATTCTGAACTTCCGCCTATTTAGTGAGAGTAGTGCATATAGACCCACCTTGCACAAACCCTCACTACTTAATTTATGAATGAAGAATTGTCAGGAACGGGGCCGGATGGACCCAAACGCAGGACACAGACACTGAAGTACTAGGGGTAGGGCTGGATGGGGATGCCATGGCATTTAAGGGGAGAGCTGGGGTTCAGGTAGATAGAGTGTCAGACAGGCAGAGCGGTGCGGGCTCCCGGAGTTCAGGCAGGCAGGCAGACCGGAGCGGGCTCCCGGAGTTCAGGCAGGCAGGCAGACCGGAGCGGGCTCCCGGAGTTCAGGCAGGCAGGCAGAGCGGAGCGGGCTCCCGGAGTTCAGGCAGGCAGGCAGACCGGAGCGGGCTCCCGGAGTTCAGGCAGGCAGACCGGAGCGGGCTCCCGGAGTTCAGGCAGGCAGGCAGACCGGAGCGGGCTCCCGGAGTTCAGGCAGGCAGGCAGACCGGAGCGGGCTCCCGGAGTTCAGGCAGGCAGAGCGGAGCGGGCTCCCGGAGTTCAGGCAGGCAGGCAGACCGGAGCGGGCTCCCGGAGTTCAGGCAGGCAGAGCGGAGCGGGCTCCTGGAGTTCAGGCAGGCAGAGCGGAGCAGGCTCCCGGAGTTCAGGCAGGCAGAGCGGAGCGGGCTCCCGGAGTTCAGACAGGCAGAGCGGAGTGGGCTCCCGGAGTTCAGGCAGGCAGGTAGATCCCACAGTTCGGTAGGTAGACAGATTCCTTATGGCAGGGATCCCGGGCAGGGCCACCTCCCAGGCGGAAAACACGGAGGCCTGGGCCAGTCATGGACACCTGGGCAGGTGCGGGGCACAACCCTTAGGGAGCAATAGGTGGAAGGGGCAGAACCCCAGCCGGGCAGCAGCAGTCCAGCCGGACCTGCCCGATGGAGGCAACAGGTAGGAGGGGGCAGAACCCCCACCGGGGCAGCGGCAGTCCAGCCGGACCTGCCCGATGGAGGCAACAGGTAGGACGCTGGGTCCCAGGTGAACAGCAGGACTTCTGTGATACACCGGTAAATTGGGAAAGGCAACCAACAGCGTGGCAGCACAAACAAGGAGAATAAAGCAGAACAGCGGGACCATCGCACAGGAGAGAAGCAGTGGAACAAGACCAACCGGATAGAGCGTATACAGAACAGTCCAGCAACCTGGGCAGAGCAGGATTCTGAGCAGGGCAGAACAGGATACAGAACAAAACGACCACCCGCCTGGTCCCAGTCCCAAGGCCCCTTATAAGCACCTGGAGCTCAATGAGTTACAGGTGTGTCTCCTTGAGCCAGGAGGGTCGGAACTAGTTCACGGGTGACGGGAGGGACGACTGCAGGACCCGGAGTTTGGAGCACTCGGACCGGATCGAGACCCTGAACACTGATTCCAGACCGGACCGGACCGGACCCTGACAAGAATTAAGTGCTCATTCACTGCCTTTCCCATGTGGCTCTATGCCACCCCACCACCACCTACCCCCAAATCCGGTGTTGAAATGGGAAAGATGAGTTCTTTCACACACTATGTGATCACTGTATATATAAGCAATGCAAGGACAAAAGATGTGTGGTAACGCTTGCAGACTGCAGGTTGTGAAATCTGATCACTTGGCTGTCCCTCTCCTACCTGCATACAGTTGGAGGCTGAAAAGCAGGGCTCCAGAGGTAAGGACAGTGAAGAGCTAGTTGAGAGGCAGAGGAGCAGCAATGGGATTGCTTCAAGTTGTTGGACTGGACCGTGTTCAAGAACTCATCGGAGGGCCCCAATGAATACACTATGGCTGGCATGAATTTATAAAAACAGTCATAGGCGAGTTTGTTCACACAAAATTATTCCGAGTCTTCCCCGACCAGAAGCCCTGGCTGAACCTTGGGACCCACAGTCTACTGAGCCACATTGGTGGCATTCAGATCTGACAACCACGTAAAATACAGGGGCTCCAGGTACAACCTCTCACATTGAAAGGAGCAATTCTGGACCAAACCGGAGTCACACTGCGGCAGGGCTTTAAGACTATAAGTGAAACCAAGTGACATGGGTGGCAATAAAGTTTCACTCCCTGATGAGCACATCACCTTTTATGCTCTCTTTGTTCATCAAAACATGGAGGCACCTTCACAAACTCCCACAGCCCCCATTGATCCTGCAATTTCAGTCTCCAAATCTGTTGTTAGAGCATCCTTCAGGAGGGTGAACCCGCAGGAAGCATCCGGCCCAGATGCTCTGACGGTCTCCTAACAGCCAGCCACAAAACAAAGGCACCCACATAAAATCACACACATGGATTAAAAGGAAAGAAGAGTGTCTAACACCCAATGTGCAGAGAATAAAGACCTCATCATGCCCACATAAAAGAACCCATAAAAAATAAAAGAATAAAATAATCCATTAAAAAACTATTGAACAGCCAATGTACAATGAGAAAAACATCATGGAAACAGTAACCACAAGCAAATAGCATTTCCCTCTCCAGAGCTGTGGTAAAGGAGATAGAGCTGTGATCACTACCTCCAAAATGCTCTCCCACCGAGAGATCTGACACCTGACCAGGTTCATTTCCCAATACCAGACCAAGTACAGCCTCTCCTCTGTTTGGCTTATCTACATATTGTGTCAGGGAACCTTTCTGCACATACCTAACAAACTCCACCCCATCTAAACCCCTTGAGATGCCAATCAATATTAGGAAAGTTAAAAATCTCACATCACAACAACCCTATTATATTGCACCATTCCAGAATCTGCCTCCCTATCTGCTCCTTGATATCCCTGTTACTATTGGGGGGGGGGGTCTATAAAAATCACCCAGTAGAGTTATTGCCCCCTTCCTGTTTCTGCCTTCCACCCACACTGACTCAATAGACCATCCCTCCATGACTTCCTCCTTTTCTGCAGCGGTGACACTATCCCTAATTAGCAATGTCACAACCCCCATCCCTTTGGCCTCCCTCTCTGTTCTTTTTGAAACATCTAAAGCCTGGCACACTCAGCAGCCATTCCTGCTCCTGAGACATCCAAGTCTCTAATGGCCACAACTTCATAGATCCACGTATTGATCCAGGCTTTAAGTTCATCCACCTTGTTTATGATACTTCTTACATCAAAGTAGACTCATCTCAAACCATCAGTCTAAGTGCATCTTTGCTGTAACATCTGCCTATTCTTCCTCACAAATTCCCTACAAGCTGTTTCTACTGGTGCTCCAACCTCCCCATTCTCTGCCTCTTCACTTCAGTTCCCACCCCCTTGCAAATCTAGTTTAAATCCTCCCCAACAGCCTTCGCAAGCCTCCCTGCCAGGATATTGGTCCCCCTCAGATTCAAGTGCAACCCATCCTTTTTATACAGGTCACACCTGCCCCAGAAGAGGTCCCAATGATTCAAAAATCTGAATCCCTGTCCCCTTCTCCAATCCTTCAGCCACGCATTTATCCTCCACCTCATTCTATTCCTGTATTCACTGTCACGTGGCACAGGTAGCAATCCCGAGGTTACTTCCTTTGAGGTCCTGCTTCTCAACTTCCTTCCTAACTCCCTGTAATTGCTTTCAGGACCTCCACCCTTTTTCTACTCATGGCGTTGGTAACAATATGTACCACAACCTTTGGCTGTTCTCCTTCCCATTTCAGGATATTGTGGCCGTGTTAAGAAACATCATGAACCCTGGCACCTGGGAGGCAAACTGCCATCCGTGTTTCTTTTTCACACTCACAGGACCACCTATCTGTCCCCTTAACCTTTGAGTCCCCTGTTACCTCTGCCCTCCTCTTCTGTTCCCTACCATTCTGAGCCACAGGGCCAGACTTAATGCCAGAGGCACAGCTGCTGTTGCTTCCCTCAGGTAGGTCGTCCCCCTCAACAGCACTCAAAAATGAGTACTTATTGTGAAGGGGGACAATCTCCACTCCCTTCCCTCTCCTGATGGTCACCCACTCATTTGTCTCCTGTGACCCCTGGGTGACTACCTGCCCATAGCCCCTGTCTATCCTGTCTAATTTGTTTGATTGTTTCTGGTTGATACCCAATTTTTGTCTGATTCAGTAAATTAGAGAGTGGGTTTAAAACTAGACAAAACGATAGTGGACTTCGAGAGTCACCCTGAAATATACCTCAGTTTATTTTGATAACGGTGCTTCATTTTTTTTTGTTAATAAATCGGATGATTATAGTATGCCAATACTTCATCAGAACTTGTAGAGATTTCACAAGTATTGGGTATAGTTTATATATAGTAAGAACTTCTATTAACCATGATCTTAGGGCAGAATCTAATGCTTTTTGGAAATCAGTAGAACAATATGAAAGATTTCTGCTTTCTGGCCGAGCTTGATTTAGAATTACAGAATCCAATATCAGTTGTTTTTTACATCTTTTGTATGCTAACGGCATCCTTTCTGCTCTGCAGTAAGTATATTGTGGTTACCTAAGTGAGTGGAGATCAGTTGCAAGATGACTTTTACAAATATTTTGTAAATAAGTAATAGGATGATATGTCGATGGACCACTTGTGATTTATTCTTTAGGTAAGAGATGGGTTTTAATTTTTTTCATATTTTATTTGCAGTTTGTTGTCTTTTGCACATTGGCTGTTTGCCCATCCTGTTAGGTGTGGTCTTTCATGGATTCTATTGCGTTTCTTACTGTGAATGCCTGCAAGAAAGCGAATCTCAGGGTTGTACATGGTGACATACTGTATATGTACTTTGATAATAATCTTACTTTAAACTTTAATGGCCTTGGTCAGTTTTACAATTACACTATTTTTTGGAGTCACATAAAGTTATATATTACAGTAACCACATTGTCAATAGTTGTTCATACCTCAGTATAAAGGTTATATCTTTGCTCACAGTTTATAGTCTTGACTAAAGAGACAGATAGAAAGGAGCTTTGTTTCTGAAGAAGTTTTGCTATTTAAAAATGCAGTTTATCCTGTGTCACTGTTTGTGATGGGTTTATACCCTACTACAGCCATTCCTCAATGCAAAAATGGGCACATTCCTAGTAAACATCGTGTAGAATCATTAAGGCTGGGTAAAATGTGTGAAGGTGATTTGATACTATGTATTCCAATGGATAGAGAGTGGCAAGCTAAACATTACAGCAAAAGATTGGTTTGTATAATGTCAAAAATACTTTGGAAGTAACTGATGTCACCGATAATAAAATAACTAACAACTGGGTCTAGAACACACGCACACATATGACTCAAGGATTCCTTCTTATTTTACTTGTGCACAAGCAGAACCACATGGGCCCCTGTCACCCACACTGTTGTGAACCCTGAAGAGAAAACTGCTATCTTTATACAGCATTGGCTTATGAGTTATGAATATTGACCATTATTAACTGTACATGTTTGAATACCATACTCGTATGATCAATTGTCATTCACAATAGAGATGTTAAAGTCAATCAAAACTTTGAGCAGACAGCCGATGATATTTTGAAGAGAGAATAGAGACAGGATTTTTGGGTATGGTTCACACTCTTCTATGATCTCATCTGTGTCCGGCCCCCCACTGTTGTGTAAAGGGATGCTACATTTTAGGAAGGCCTCACCTCACCTCACTCATCTGGCTTCAGTACACACTGCCAACCTATCTCATCGAGTAAACAGACGTGTCTCCAGTGGTTCCACTTCAAAAGTCTCGCTTGAGTACAACTGCCCCAGGCTATCCTTATCTCACTATGACTTCCACAATACATTATAGCAGAAGTTCATAAAT